>NW_017307506.1:48282-57315 GCF_000935625.1 Nanorana parkeri
CACGTCAGCTGCAGTCACTTTGCAGCCCGAGGAAGTGGTGGATGAGCAGGAGAATGTGGATGAGCTGGAGAATGTGGATATTACAGAGCAGCCAGTTGAAAGTTCAGCAACCAGTACTGCACTTGAAACTGGACCGCATGGTGAATGTTATGCGAGCTATGATATCTTCCCCACCAACTGTTTCCCATGCACAGATGTTTTGTACTGGTGTACCTTGTAGAAAAGGTGCCAGAGGAGTACCAGGTGGAAATGAGGCAAGGGGTGACAAGTTTAATCTCTTCATATATACCTCGTACTTCCTCTGGGACCACACAAATCACCACATCCTACCTATCTCACGGACCCTATGGTCAATTGCAAAGTATGCAAACTGCACCAACACCATCTCAACCACGCCCAACACCCACTGAGCCATCATACGCCTACTACAGCCACCAACAACACCCCAATAATCCACATCAAGGTAATGCCCCACAACCCTTCACCTAGATCATCATTGGTGTACCACTCATCTGGAAGCCAACATTCGAGTCCCTACCCTTCACCTGGATCTTTCTCTACAGGATCGTCTGGGACTGGTGTTCATGAGGAGAGGGCACCCTTTGATCTGGGGCGCTCAACCTCACATTATCAAAATTTGTGAGAATGACCATTTCCCCTGGCACTATCTGGCATCTTCTGTACACTGTGTGACCATGTGCAAGCAGGTATTGCTAGCAATTTTGTAATTGGAGTTTGTAAGTGTTAAAAATCTGCACCGATAAAGGTGTTAAAACAGCATTAGATGTCTCAACCCCCCACCTCTATTCAAGCTTGGCTTGTCCATTTTTACATAAATGGCCTTTTTAACACCTCTTTAAGACCAGTCCTCCTCCCTGTATAGGATGTTTTTTTTTAATGTCTTCAAAGGAGTGACCATTTTTCCTTTAGGTGTAGGTACACTGGCAAATCCTGACCAGAGGGTTTGACTCTTCCACGTTGTGCCCTACGCTGGTGTAGCTGCAGTTTTGTTTCACCGACATACAATACTGTAGAGGTGCAGCTAACGATTATTTTCAAAATCGATTAGTTAGCCGATTATTAAGTTCGATTAATCGGTTAATCGGATAAACAATAAAATAAAGTTTAAAAAATGGCTCCAGTGATAGGACTACTAGTTTGTATTGAGGTTGTAGTCCATCACAGGAGCAAGCTTGGAGCGGTGGAAGTAAAAAAGAAAAAAGATAGTGATGCACACTCCTCACTGCACTGGACTGCATATAAAGTGCTGTTCAGCTTTTGTTTTGGCGTTGGGTCTTTTGGGTGAACCTGTTGTTGACTCAGTGTATTGCTGGGTTACAGGGATGTGATGTTTTCTAAAAACCCTTCAGAGTGTCTCAGGCACACAATCTGCATATGTCAAGAACAAATTCTTACATTTGTCATGCTTTTCACCCTCACTGGTACAGATAATTCCGTCTATGTTTTTAAAGTTTCTTACAAAAATAGTTGTAACATTTTAATAAAGCCAATTTGTTGAATACTTGAGTGGCCTGATTATTAAACATGTATTGGTGATTAACAAACATTTTTGTAACACAGGGTTAGTTACAAAGGGGTGAAAAGTTAGGTGAAGACAGGAAAAGTGAACAATCTAGGACAACATAGCAGAACTGGAAAATGTCTCCAATACGTCTCACTTTTTATAATTGTACTAGATTCTTCGATTCCCATGCCTTCTCCCAACTCAGTGAATAATAAGTGTCCTGATGCTGCAAATGTCTGGACAGGATGCCGAAAAGCTCATCAAACCTGTAGTAGCAAAAGATGAATTTAAGTAGATATACAGAAGCAGAGACAATGAGGGGAATTTATCAAAATGGGATCAGACAAAATCTGGAGCAGGTTTGCATGGCAACCAATCAGTTTCTCTCTTTTATTTTCAAATCTTACCTGAACAAACTAAAGAGAGAAGCTGATTGGTTAATAAGGGCAACTGCTCCAAAATCTGTCTGCTCCATTCATGTATTGTTTATTGGATTTTCAATGAATACATAACATAACTAACTAAAGCATGCAACAATAATACAAGAGGGTACCATATCATAGTAAGGGATGGGCATACACAGCGAGGAGCAATCGACCGGTTTTGTAAACAGATGGAGAACATTTGAGAAAACATGTGTCGGTATGATCAGAGTATTTTACGTCCCCTTGCCGTGTATGCAATGACACTATGTCGAATAGGATTTAAGGCCTCCTCTCCAAAACAGAAAAAAACATACTAAAACATTAAGGAATTAAGTTACAATCACTACCTGGGGTACAAAAAAGCATGAAAAGCAATATTGCCAGTACCTGCAGCAGCAGATTTTCCACATATTCGGAGTATACCAATTTCAGTTTCATGTGCGACTAATCAAATGTCAAGGGGTGTCTTGTAATCATGTATAAAAAAGAAATAAAAAAAAAAAACAATAAATGATTGAGAGAGCACCAAGGGTAAGTGTCTCACTAACAATGACCTAAAGACCCTTCCGGGCGGGTCTAGAGTACATCTAGGGCTCCCAAAGTGTGTGAGAGTTTGGCATTGAGATACCAAGATGATGTTTGGAACTCTGACATGACGTTGCGAAGTTGGTCAAGGGGGAGTGCGTCCCTGAGGAAGGGGGACCACGTGGAGAAGAACCGCTCTATACGCCTCTCCTCTTTATGTGTGTCGGCCTTGTCCAGGAGCATAAGCTTTTCAGGTCCTCTATCGTGGGGGCTGCTGGCATGAGCCATTTAGTGAGAATGTTTTTTTTAGAAGCTAAAATGCAAAGATGTTCCCAGCGCGAAATGGGCGGGGCAGGGGAAGGTGACCCAGGGGGTATGTCTTGTAATAAGCACAATATAAGTTGTGGGGTCCGTGACGTACCCGACAGGGAGTTCATGTATTGTAGTACCTGAGACCATACTGATTGAATCAGAGGGCAGGACCATATCAAGTGTATGAAGTCGGGATGATGTATGTTGCATTTAGGGCAATGCTGCAGCCAGTCCGACGACGCAGAAGCCGGAACATATTTAAAGGCATAGTATGCCCGGTGGAGCAGTTTGAATTGGACCTCCCGCCAGGACTCGCTGATGATGTGGTTTCTAATGTGTTGCCACCCCCGCGTCATGCTATCAAAAGTATCCTCCAGTGTGCTGCCCATCAATTGGGCCCAAAGGTGTACATATGCGGGGATGTGGTTGTCAGGTTGTTGGTGAATGTCGCGAAGAGCCAGATATAAATTGGACAGGGATAATTTGGGTGGAGAGGGAGACAACAGTCTTGCAAAGATTTGAGAGGAAGTATCCTTCACCTGCAACCTGTGGGTGTGTATGAAGTGTGAAAGTTGCGCGTATTAAAGGAAATGTGTGGGGGGTACATGGAATTTGGAGATTAGGTCGTTGAATTTTAAGCAGGAGTTTTGGGATGTCAATACGTCCTGAATTGTATGAATGCCACGGGCATTCCAGTTGCGGAAGTTTAGGGATTCAGCCCCTGCCGAAAAGACCGGCGATGTCGATAAAGGCATCCATGGGGAGATAGTGCCCGGTAGCTTTATCAGCTTCCTGACTTCCCTCCACGTTATGACAGTGTCTTTGATGAGCACATGCGATCTGATATGCGGGGGTAGAGTGCGTAGGGGTGAATTAAGGATGCCTGCGAGTGACCATGGGTGGGTCAGTTGTCGTTCCAGTGGTGTATTAGAGTAGAAGGAAGTATCCATTATCCAGTCCCTTACATGTCTGAAAATACTGGCTAAGTTGTAAAGCCGAATGTCCGGGACATTCATACCTAATTGAGATTTTGGGCGTTGCATTTTGGCTAGAGCAATTCGTGGCTCCCCCCCCCGCCATATAAATTTGGAGAAGGCCGAATTCAAGAGTTTTACATCTGAGTGGCGGAGTAAGATAGGGGGGGTTTGTAAAGGGTATAGGAGACGGGCAAAGCTGACCATGCGTAACAGCTGGCATCTTCCGGTCATGGATAGCGGAAGGTGTTGCCAGGAAGAAAGTTCCCGCACTATAGTATTAATGATTGGGGTAAAATTTAGGGTGTAGAGATCTGAAGTGTTTCGGGGAATTTGGATGCCCAGGTATGAGATCGAATGTTTCCTGAGTTGGAGTTTGTGGGAAGAAATGACAGATAACAGTGTTGGGGGGCAATTATTAGTGAGAGGCAGTATGTCACTCTTATCTAAATTTATTTTAAGGCCGGAGAAGGTACCAAAGAGGGATATGTGTCTTAATACAGTGGGAATCTGTTTCTCTGGGTCTGAGAGTATCAGCATGATGTCATCCGCGAAAAGCATGGATTTAAGCTCCGTTTCTGCTCTCCGGTATCCGGAGAATAATGTGGTGGATTCAAGGGAGAGAGACAGAGGTTCCACAGCTAAATCAAACAATAAGGGGGATAGTGGACAACCTTGTCTCGTGTCTCTGTGTAGCCTAAATGAGGGTGAGAGTGATGTGGAAGTGAAGATCCTCGCCTCAGGAGAGGAATAGAGGGTGTTGATATAGTGAAGGAATGTATCAGAAAATCCCATCTTAAGCAACACTTTTCTAAGCCATGCCCAGCTAATGCTGTCAAACGCCTTCTCGGCGTCCAAGTAACAGTGCCATTGGGCGCAAGGAGGCGTCCGATAAGCGACAACCATCTACAGCATATAACACTTTTTGAATATTCATACCCGCAGATCTACCTGCAATGAAACCCGTTCGATTAGCAGAAATCATAGTAGGCAATATCAATGACAGACGTATAGTATTGGCAGAATAACTCGGAGATGGTTTCTGGGTCGGAGTGTATTTTGCCCGTACTATCTGCTAGTTTAAGTATGTGTGAAGTAGGTAATGTACCTTTCACCAAGTTGGCCATAAGCTTACCCGATTTGTTTCCAAACCTGAATAATTCTACCATCTTATAAGAGCGAATAAGTTGATCGTATTGAAGGAGCCAATGATCACACCTCTGCTTGGCCTGTATCCACCTGGTCCTATCCGAATCAGATAGGGACCTTTTATACGCCACATAAGCCTCCCTAGCCTCGGAGCAAGAGGTAACATAATGTTGGCGCGTATTTTTCTTGCGGGGAGAAACATACGCAAGGATCCTACCGCGCAATACGGCTTTGGCCGCTTCCCAAAACAGAATGGGGTTGTCCAGGTGGATAGAATTATGGTCCATATACTCTAGCCACCATTGTTTGAGATCAGCTCGGAAGGAATCATCTTTGTACAGGTAAGTGGGGAACCTCCATGTGACAGGAGATCTCGGAATGGAAAGATCTTGCAGTGATAGGAGCACCGGGGAGTGATCCGAAATGACCATGTCTTGGATGTGAACGTCATTAGTCTTGCCCATAAGCGTTGGTGATCAAAGAAAAAAGTCCAGGCGGGACATCGTTCCGTGTGCGTGTGAGAAGTGGGTGAAGTCCCTTTCAAGCGGGTGGATGAACCTCCAAGCATCTATTAGCCCGCTCGCCGAGATCATGGAAGAGAGGTGTTTGTCCTGAGGAGAAGTAGAGATGTGAGGAGCTCTGTGCCCATCGGATCGATCTTCTGGAGGGGAAGGGACCGCATTGAAATCTCCCCCTAATACGCGGTGGGCATGCGGTGCAGACTGGGATGTTTGTGACAATAGGGTATCAAAAAACGGTTTGTTGTCTGAGTTAGGCCCGTAAATGCTCCATACATCCAGGATATTATTGCCTAATTGAAGCGATGCGCATGACCAGCGACCCTCCTGGAGGTCACTGCGATGAGACAAGAGGGAGTGGGGTAGGGATTTGTTGAGAAGTATGAGCACACCAGCTGACCTTCCTTTGGCAGGAGCTCCCACCACTTTTCCCACCCAAGAGCGTTGCATGCAGAAGAAGTCCTCTTCCGGAAGATGTGTTTCTTGGAGAAGGGCGATGTCTGCCTTCAATTTTTTAAGGTGCCGTAGGACTTGTGTGCGTTTATTCGGCGATTTAAGGCCCTTGACGTTCCACATCACTATATTCAATGGGGATCCCATTCGATAATGGGGTAGAGGTTGGGTATAGTGACATGGATCCGGAAGCAAATATGATGTGGGCGGATGAGTGTCCCTACGCTCTCATCGACCCAAGGCAAGTAAGTCCCAAGAGGAAAGCAATCACCTAGGGGTGGAATACATGAATTAGTGGTCTCCGGTAGTGTGGGAGGGCCCCGTGTAACTCCTCCCCTCTGCGGCCAAGCAATATTGGTAGTAGAAGTAGTGATCAAACTTAATCCAAAGAAAAGAAAAAAACAACTTAAAACAAACAGCATTAAAGCAACTAGAACAGGAACAATCCTTGTGAATGACATCCTTTTTTCCCAATGAGGGGTGCAGCTGGAGGGAACCATGTTCAGCATCGTCCAACTGATGCCAGCACACGGAAGCACTAAACGCGTATATTCACGCAAAGGTAAACTCTCGAAAGCCTGCTCCGTCCCGTGAAGCAAGTGATGTTAAGGCAGAAGATACTGGAGAACATACCGATCACGGCCGTGAAATATGTGTCTTGCCATGAAGATCAGGGTCGCCGCGTGACTTGACGTTGGCTGAAAGGTAGAGTGTAGCCCTGAAGAAACGTCACCCCTCATGCTTTTTTCTTCCTTGGGGGGCTCTTGGAAGGTGAGACAGGGTAGGGATCAGGTGAGGCCAGCAAGAAAGATTTGGCCTTGTCAGCAGAGAGAAACGATTCCGTGTTGCCTCGTAGGGTAGAGATGCGTAGAATAGCTGGATATGCCAACGAGAATTTGATACCCCGTTCCACCAGTAGGCGGCAGACCTCCGAGAACGATTTTCTTTGCTTAGTGAGAGCTACCGGGAAGTCTGCGAAAAGCAGCAGCTTTTGGCCCTCTATCTCTAGCGTGCGATGCGCCCGGAAGGCCTGCAGGATTTGTTTACGGTCTGCAAAATCCAGAAACCTCACTATCACTGGTCTGGGCCGCTCAGCTTCCCTCTGCAAATAGGTTTTAGGTATCTACTTGTTTGAAATCAGCATTTAAGACAGCATATCCTATGTTCACATGAAGTGAGGTATATACGTATGATACAGATCAAATTTTCCAAGTTGTGTGCCATTCATTCACATCTAATAGGTATCCTGCTGCACTCCTAACTGACAAACCCCTTGGGATGGGTGCTGAAATGACTATGGAAGGCCTGCTCAGATCAATGAAGAAACAAGATGTCACCAGCACGCCAGAGATATATGTCCAAGCAAATGTCTTTTAATGAAGTATATTGTCAGAAGAAAAGCAATGTTTAGGGTCCATCATACTGAGCCTGATGAAGGGAATCTGCAAGGTCCTGAAACCTTGCCATCCTCGTGACAATATTCATTAATAGAAGACATTTGCTTAACCAGTTGACATCCGCGGTGTTAAACCCCCTTCCCATCCAGGCCATTTTTCAGTATTCAGCGCTGCGGTACTTTGACTGACATTTATTCCGTCATGCAATTAATGGAAGACATTATTTCCAGTGTGCTGGTGACATCTTGTTTCTTCCACATACATGTCTCATGTGTCTCACATGCATGTTTTTTTGCTCCGTTTATATGATATCCACTGACAATGAACTGTTATGTCAGATATAGGTGGAAACAAGCATTATAGCCTAGCAGAAGTTAGTATTAAAGGGTTTCTAAACCCTCCATTTTTTGTTGCATATATCTCCTGCTAGCAAGCAGTAGATATATGCAAAAAGTAAAAAAAAACAAACAAAAAAACTAAAAAATGCTTTAACAGCAGTTTAAACTTACCCTGTCTTCGCCGCGCGCTCCCGTCCGAGAATCCGAAACTGCTTGCGAGCCTGCAAAGCATCTTGGGGCGGGCGCATGCGCAGTTCGGATTTTCGGCCAGGAGACGAGCAGAGATGCAAGGTAAGTCTATGGACGCGTGCACCCGCATGCAGACTCCATGGGACAGGAAGTGCCTGCAAGGACAGAGGAGTCAGCGCTGGATCGGAGAGCCGCCGCACCGCTGGAGGGACAGATGAAAACATCAGGAAAGAAGAAGAAGATCGGATCACACCTGAACGTTTTGTAGCGCGTTCACACCTGAACGTTTTGTAGCGCGTTCACACCTGAACGTTTTGTAGCGCGTTCTACGCTCGACGAACACTCTACAAAACGCTCAAAAATATAAATCCCATTGTATTCAATGGTCTTGTTCCCACCTTGGCGTATTTTCTGCCCGTCCCTAACGCACTACAAAACGGCCCACGCCTGAAAAGGTACAGGTACTACTTTGGGCCGTTTTGTTGCGCGTTTCCATTGGGATACAGCCAAGTAGCCTTCGGAAACGCGCGATGGTCGCGCAACTTTTTTACCGCGAATCGCGGTAAAAAAACACGCGACAGACGCGCATATGCAATGCGCCTAGGTGTGAACGAGACCTTAGACATAATTTATGGTAAGTGCTGACATTGGGGGGAGAGAAAAAAATGTTTGCCTTCAATGTCACTTTAACATAAAGTAAGTCAATAGTCTTTATTAGCTTAAGTTAGAGTTCAGTGAGGGGTATGAGATGGGACCTGTAAAATAACTTAGCCTGCTTTCACAGGAAAGGGTTACAATAAAATATGACCGTGTCTTTTAGGAATAAAATAGCATTTTAAATGGGTGTACTTTAAGGTACTTTGCCTAAAGATATTATTAGTTGTTGCTTTACATCATATTGGCAGTAGGTTACCTTACATTCGTTTGAGGTAGCAGGTGAAATTACTAACATATATTTAACTTGGTGCTTAATTATAGTCTTTAAGTCTAACTAACAGTTCCACACGTCACACACCCTAACAACCAGCCTAGGGTGGCTGCTGTCTGTTTGATGTATATTTAAAGGGATATTGCAAAAAAGTGTATATATTTACTGATAACTATATACATTTTGAAAACACAATGTATTTTTCTTAAAGCCTAACAACACCAACCAAAAGCTTTTTTTTTGGATTGGATAAAAATGAGGAGGGGGGGGGGGGGGGGGGGGGTCAACTCCATATTAATG
>NW_017307506.1:57585-62916 GCF_000935625.1 Nanorana parkeri
CCCGCTTGCAGTTTAAAAAAGTAATATAATATAAATGTGTGCCCCCCCCCCTCCCCCCCATAAAATGTGTTTGTATTTAACCCTTATGTAATCCTTTAACACCTAGCACACCAAATTCATTTTTGTTAGCTCTTTCCCCTTTTTTTTTCCTTATCACTTTTTGGCTGGATTTGTTACTGTTCGTATGTAAATTTGTTTATTTCATGTTTGTCCATTTTGTTCATACATTATTGTAGCACCACATTCCAAAAATACAGACTCCTTTACTATATCTGTAAATGACTTCACCATGCTTTGCACCGGAAATATAGCTTATTTGTGTATCACTCTGTAGATCCTTAAATCATCTCTGAATTCATGCTGATACTGACCTTCCTTCTGGAGGGTGGTAACTTTTGTTCCTCATGGTCCCTGTGTGTGTTGTAAAGTAGCCACCCCTCCAAGCTCGATCTTGTGATGGACTACAATTTCAATACAAATTAGTAAACTAAAGGTGAGATTGTAGTCTATCATGGGAGCTTGGAGTGGTGACTACATCACAACACACACAGGAACCATGGGGAACAAAAGCAGCCATCCTCCAGAAGGAAGGACATCACAGCACAGTGTCAGCACGAATACAGACATGATTTGAGGATCTACAGCTATGTGATACACATATAAGGTATAGTTTTGCTAACAGTTAGGGTACTGGAAAGCATTTTTAAGATTTATTTCCTGAATTTATTGTACATTTAATTAGATCCTGGCTCACTTTTACCATGCTCATTATGACTAAACCCCAGTGCTTTAGCAACGCAGCAAATACCCAACAGTCATCCCATCCCATTTAGTTATTTATAGACCAAAAGGTGGCAGCCCAAGTGAAAGGTGTACCTTCCATCTCAGCTCGTGAGGTGGGGGTGAACTTTACAATCATCACCTTGGGAGCTAGGGGACCTTGTTCCGATACTGTCTGTTAAGTCATTGGTCTAAAAAAGTAGTAGTGTCTTTTTTTATTCAGGGCATTGATGTCGCCCTCTACTTTATTGAGAGCTGGAAAGTGTCCCAAGTCGCTCTGATTGCAGCTTACACAGGGCTAAGGACTTTCTCTCTCTTGACCTTCACATGACAGCTCTTGCACCCAGCTCTGTATTGTGGGGAGAATGGGATACATGAACATGCTACCCCATTACTCCAGTTAGTGCTAAAATGTGGTGGAGGAGCAAAAGAAAGAGTATATGTGGTTGGAGAGCAGTGGCGTCGCTACAGGGGGGCAATTTCCCCCCCCCTAGGTTATTACTTGCCCCCCCCCGTGTCCCCCCCCCCCCCGCTAACAGCGGCGGCAGTCCCGGCGCTAGCGCAAGGCAAGAGAAATGGAATCCCTGTCCCAGCACATAACTGTGCCCGGGTCGGTTATCACACAGTTATCTGCTGGGGCAGGGGTTCTCCCCGCTGCAGCCTCCAAGACTGTCAGCGGTTTCTTCCTACAGGCTGTAATCGGCTGCAGTGATCTGCGTCAGTGGGGACAGATTGTCGATTACAGCCTGTAAGGAGAACCCTCTGACAGTCTGTGAGCTCCCCCTTGCAGTCTACTCACCTCTCCGCAGCGTCTGCGCTTCTCTCCTGCTGACAGCCACGCGATCGTCTTCATTCCAGCAGCTGACCGCAATAGCCAGCCTGCTATTGGCTCTTTTAAATTGCAGTAGCCAATAACAGGCTGGCTATTGCACCCGCCCACTGCCTGCTGTCACTCTACCTGATGGAAAACTTCAGGTCCCTCCTCTGCTGATTGACAGCAGGCAGTGGATGGGTGCAGTAGCCAGCCTATTATTGGCTATTGCAATTTGAAATATCCAACAGCAGGCTGCCTTTTGCTCCCAGCAATGAAGTAAAAAAAAAAACGTAAAAAAATCAATAAAAAAACTAAAATTAAAAAAGTTAAAAAAATAAAGTTAAATAAATAAAAAGTAAAAATGTAAAAAAAAATAAAGTTTAATTAAAAAATAAAAAAGTTTTAAAAAAATAAAAAGTTAAATAAACTGGGGCCTTTAATAAAATTAAAGGCCCCAGCCCCTGCAAATGCACACATTTAAAAAAAGAAGATTGCAGACGGTATGGAGCCACGCACAGCCGCACATACACGCTGTGTGTATTCAGGATTGTGGGCGGCGTTGGACTACATGTCGCAACCACAGGGCGCAGATGCCATCCGCAATGAAATCAGCTCTCGGCATCCAGCGTTTGCGACATGCAATGAAAATTATTAGTTCCCCCCCAGATTTGACTCTGGTATCTTATGTGCCCCCCATATATATTGTTCCTAGAGTCGCCACTGTTGGGGAGTGAGGCGGGTTTCAGACATTGAAGTGGACCTTGGTCAGTGCTTAATATGCATGGCAAACTTTGCCTTCTAAAGGCCATGTGAACAAAGTTTAACTTGTATCAACACCATTTTCTTGGTAAGTGATACCCAATGCAGGCTAACACTACCTCTGGCTCCAAAAGGTGGTCTACAGCAGGGACGTGCGGTCAGGGGAGGCAGGTGAGGCAGAGGCTCAACTATTATTATAGAGGAAAAGAGCTGTCAGCTTCAAGTCTGAAGCTGACATCTTCTTCTCCATTCAGGGCGGCTTCTATCAGGTTACACCCCCACTGTGTCATGGACGGAGCACTCCCTGTTAATTACAGGCAGCGCTGCATCCGGCTTTTGACAGCTAAGTTTGGTTACACAACAGCGAGCTTTCTCACTCCTTGTGTAACCTAACATAGTGAGACAAGAACTGCAACAGCCTCTACTTTTTGTTAGAGGTTTGAGCTCTGTGGATGGTTTGGATCAATGGCAAAGCGCCATTGGTCCAATCTGTCCAATTAAAAAAACGAAAACAAAACGAAAAAAAAAACCCACTGTGGACATTAGTCTCGATGCCTCACCAGTGACAAACAAGTGAGGGACAGGGAGGTTCCTCCCTGTCTCCTCCCTTAATCCTCCCTCCTTGACACTAGTTTGGTGATCGGGTTGAGGGGGCGGACCTTCATCTGGATGGGGGGGCTTTAACAGACTGCGGGCAGGGCATGCTGGGAATGACTCACCCAGTATGGAAGGCACCGCACATCACTGGTCTACAGTAATAGAACTAACGGGTCTCCCTGTGTTTCCTCTGTAAGAAACCTCTATGATGGATCCACAGCACACCAGCACACATTGACTTTAGGGTCAGTTGCTATGGGTTACCGCAACTCAGTAATCTTCTTGTCTGGGGATAATTTCACTCACTTTTCCCATCACCACTTACCGCCCTCTATGGTGATCGATTAAAGCAATGTCCAAACTGTAGATATGATGCTGAGAACTTTATTGTAGAACTTCAGGAAGCGAGAGGTTGAGGGTTAGGATCATCCAGATAGATATAGGCTCCTTTAAATGGCAGAGTGTGATAGCTGTCTCCATTCACAGCAGGAAGAACACCTGGCACAGCAGCACAGGAGGTAGAAGTCATCAGTCATGTTCATCCTTGTCATCAGGAATAACCACTGCGCCCCCAGACTCAGGCTCCAGTGTAAGCACATGGCTAGTCCCCAAGCTTTAGGCCTAGCCATCTAAGACAGTCTATAGCAACCTTCCCACAGGCAGGGCCCAGGGGAGGAAGAGAGCGCTCACATGGTCCACCTCAAGTATTTATCTCCTCCCCCAGCATGCACCATTAGCCATTAGCCCTACAGTGATTGCCTGGAGAGGGATATCTACTCATAGTAATATCTCATTGGTTGCTCTGCTCTGTGACCAGGGCACACCCAGCATCAGAGAGATGCAAATGATGACCGATTGATAAGGAGAAACCAAATGAACCTAAGACTACAAATCAGCATCAGACTGCATACAATCTGAAAATACTAAATTGAATAGCACTCCTGTCTAAAGGGTGATACAAACATTTTGAGGTTAGCCTAGGATCAGCTTACATTGTCTTTCAGGCAAACCTAAACTGCGAGTTTAAAGATTCCCAGATTATCAACACAATTATGTTTTGTGGACTAGTGGCCTGCAGCAAAGTCTGCATGAAAAACATAAATACTGAGCAGGTAGGCTGCGTACCGGTAAGACTAAACCTGGCCATTTTGGTTCTTCTGCGCATGTGCGTGACCCTGTCTTCTGCATTCGTTGGAAACATGTGCTAATGCGCATGTGCATGCAATGGAACACAGGATATGACGCTTAATAGATGGCTCTATTTAAACCTGCCTATTCTGTGGATCTTTCAGTGTGTGCTCTCCTGTGATTTTGCCTGTTTCTGTGTTCTGTTGCCTTGACCCGGATCTCCATTGACTGCTCCTGATTGCTGCCTGCCACTGACCTCTGTTTGTTCCTGGACTACTCTTCTGTGTGCCTTTCTTATACTTTGCTGCCCAATTGTTGTTGACCCTGGCCTGCCTGACTTCACCCTGCTCCTGCAGTGTTCCTCGCTGCCTTTCTGGCTTCATCCTTGCCTGCTTCCTTGGAGACCAGCTTCTAGACTTACCCAGGCAACTTGCCCTACACCCCCTGGCACTGGTGCTGCTCTCTGTCCTCTCACTCCCTATCTTCACCCTCAGGGGTGTGGGACAAGAGTTGCAAAGGAGGCCTCCTCAACTACTCTGTCCTCTACCAGGTACGTGATAGTACCCTATATGCATCTTATGACTTAATTTTTATTGTGCAGGTCCCACCCACTACAGGCTGCCTGACGAAAACTACAGGAGGGACGGATGCAAGACCATTCACCCTGTCCAAGAAGAGAGAGAGCAGCAGTGAGTAGTCTTAAAGGTCCTGCACAAGGAAACGTTCATATTGGATTACTGCTCAGATCTGGAAATACACTCAGCAGCAGTATGTCAGGATTCAACTAAGAATATTGCATTTTGACAAGATTTGCTTATCCTGGAATTCAGCTTTAAATGTATGGTTGAATCTCTGTTTATTGAACATTTTCACAACAACATTTGTAAAAAATTGCATAAAATATTACAGTAAGGCAAATTGTAAAACACTACCAGATCCAAAATATTTGCCAAAGCATAAAATCAGTACAGTCAATGCATGGAATAACAATCCAGGGTCTAGTGGTTAGGACTGTGACCTTTGAGGAAACAACCACAAAATTCCATTTAGTATACCACCATAAACATGCTGTAACAGTCAGACATAACAAAATAAAAGGGGATAGAGGAGAGATTACAAATTGACAAAAGAAATGGGAAAAGTAAGAGGGAAGGATAGTGCAGGGAGGAGAGGGTGGGGACTCCTGACATGAGGAGTTCAATTAGGAATGATGATATCATTAAGTGTACCAATCCATAGTGACAAATGGTGGG
>NW_017307506.1:63067-73367 GCF_000935625.1 Nanorana parkeri
GGGGAGGGGGGTAATTGGTAGTTTTTCAAAAGTTGGGATATAAAGTTCCTAAGTAATATCTGTTTCTGAGAAGATGTAGAGCCAGGAAAGATACTTAGGAGAGCTACTTCGGGAGAAGGTATTAATTTATCTCCGTATAGTTCATTGTAAATGTAAAAACTCTGAGACCATTAGGGCCGGATTAGGAGACAGCTTCATGACTCTCATCCAGCTTTAAATTTAAAGGGTATCTATAGCCCAAAACTTAAAATAAATATTTCTACATTGAATTTCCATAAGTTCTATACATTCTAATAGCTATATCAATCTAGAAGTGTGTAAACTTACTTGAAGATGCCCATAGAATGTAATTCCTCAATGCAGTGACACTATTTCACTCAGCCTAGACAGGCCCGGAGCCAGGAAACGAAGGGGGAATGAGCGGAAAGGCCTAGATGACTAAGGTGGGAAAGTGAACCTGGACAGGAAGGGGTTAAAAAAAGAAGAAAGTTAAAGTAGGGAGAGATAGAAACAAATATATTCATATGGCTGCAACAATTAGGTCACCAGCCCACCGTTGCAATAAAATAATATTTTGAACAAACTGCCTTGTTATTCAGACAGTTTTTCATTGACACTTGTCCACCAAAACATAAAATTGTAGGTTTCCACACTAAATTGTGATTTGCTCCATCGGGGCTACTACTATACTGACGTCAAACTCAGCACTTTGCAGCCACATTCACTTCCACTGCGAGTGCTAAGTTAGCATTGCTAAGTGCTGATGTGCAGCACAGTGTTCAGATGTGGTTTTCTAACCCAGCACTCTGACCGGCTAAGCAACTGAACGTGCCTCTAGATTGCATCACATCAAGCAGCAGAAAAAGAAAAGAAAAGCACACTGGGAATCCAGTGGCATGTTCAGTTCCATAGCCAAGTGCTGAGTAGCTGTTCTGCAGCACTACACTTCACTGCAGCAGTTCCACTGAACACTTTGGCTGCACAGTGCTAAGTAAAATGGTGGAGGATAATATTTTTGACTAGTAGTACCATTTTCCAACAAATATTTGGTGTGCTCATCCACCAAAACATAAAATTGATGTATAGTAAACTAGCATTGTACCCGCCCTCTGCAGTTCCCCATCAGGTCCATCAACAGAGGGCGGGTACAACGCTAGTTTACTATTGGCTATTGCAAATTGAAATAGCCAATAGTAATGTCCCAATGCTTTTTAATGGGAGAAATTTTTTTTTCTATTCTGACATCGCTCGTGTCAGAATAAAGAAAAAAAAGACACAGCATTGTTTCTCTCCTTGGCGGCCGGGAGCGGGAGACTCCCAGAGCGCCCGGGAGATTTTTTTCTTTTTTTTTACTTTTTTTTTTTACAGCAGTAGAGCCGCCGGACAATAGGAAACTATTGGGCGGAGCTAGCTGTCACTGCTAGGTCCGCACAATAGGTACCAACACTGAATTGATTTCCTCCATCAGGGTTCATGGCACCTTTCTCCAGCACTGCCAGGTGCATCCACAGCTAAAATGGCTGCAGGTGCTCTGTCCCCACCTTCTCCATCACACTCAGCGCTCTGCATACACATTCACTTCCGGTGGGAGGGCTAAGTTAGCAGACTTGCAGCACAGCGTTCAGTGGTGTATGCTAACACAGCACTCACAGCGGCTGAGCAACTTAACACTCCTTAGGAAGTTGTTGAAAGTGATGCGGTGATGGAAGGCAGCACTACATAAGGGTTTTTTTTTCAAGTAAGCTTTGATTGCATTATCAAAAACAATTATATTATGTATTCCGAATTACAGTGCTGATGTTATAACAGGATACTATATACTGGGACTTTGGAGCTCCTTTCATTTTAACATGGAGAGCTCCTGGGCCCCTCATATGTGTATCCTAAAACTTTAACATTAACATAATAGTACAAAACCCAAATTACATATTCCAGTGGATGTTCGGCCGACCCGAAGCCACACGAAGCAGGCCGATGTACGGCGGATTTCAGCGTTCAGCGAACAGTGTTCGGCTCACTTCACTTCTGATCGGTCATTCACTCGGCTGCCCTCGGCAGCATAGTGAATAGACCCCATAGTATCGTCAACAATTGCACACTATGTCATGCCACCACATCCCCATTTGACAGTGTTGGGTTTTGATGATATGCCATTCAGGTCCCTTTTGTGCAGTATCATAGGGTCTCATGTGTGCATGTGTCATGATTTTAGTAAGGATTAAAGGGGAAGCAACAGTAAAGGTAAGATAGATATTGCAGGAAGCTTAGCAATGGTTGAAGGGTTTTTTTGTTATTGTTTTTTTTTTTAACCTGAACAGGTTTGTTACAATAGTGTTACAATATGATTCCCTAAAATTGTTACAATATGATGATACGTTAAAATCATGAGAGGGATAGATAAATAGACTGATATGTAGGTACAACTTATTTACATGGTGACAGATACATAGTTATGATTTATTGTATACTTAATTTTGCTTTGCTACTTCATGGAAAGCTGGGTTTTGTAAATAAACTGTAAGATTTTTATTGTTCTGCTTGTATAATGTATCTATTTTTTTCAGGGTAAGAATTAAGATTCAAGTCAGTACAGGAGGCTGTAGATGAGTCTTTCCTTAACAACATCAAAGGCTGCTCCGCATTCTGTCTTTATTCCCACCCCGGCATCTCCTCACTGAGGTGTTCACTGTCACTCCTCCTTTAAATCAAGAAATATTGCATTTCTTGGCACAACTGAGAAGCTTTCGTCAGAGCCGCTGGCCTCACATCAAAACCTGACGTGCCGCTTCGGAATCTATTTTAAATACACTGATGTTTTAACCCTTCATACTCTTTTGGTAATGTGCATAATTAATATTAGCTAATACTTAGTATTTTTCTATAATCCTAATTTGACAGCAATGATTTTAGGAAGATAATATAAAAGCTTTCTCTTGAAAAGCACATGGAACATTTGTAACTGTGTAGGTCAGGGGTGGGGAACCTTTTTTCTGTTAAGGGCCATTTGGATATTTATAACATCATTCGTGGACCATACAAAATTATTAACATAAAAAACGGTGATACATCACTTCCGGTGTCACTGGTTACAGTCTCCGGCTCTTAGAGCCAGGAGATGAAGCTGGGGAAGCAGATCTCTGCTTCCTCAGCTTTTTTGGGGTCCCTAGGTGACATTAGGGGTTTGAAAGTTCTTGTTAGCTCCCTATGTGATAGCAATAGGGTTGTGTAAAAAAAAAGAAAAAAAAGTGTTTAAAAATTATAAAAATTAAAGTAACATATAAAAAAATGCAAGTCCCCCGCTCCCCACGTGCACGCACATTAACACGGAAACACGCGTCGGTGCGCCTATGTGCAAAAATGACAATTGCGCTATACATGTTACATATCGCCGCGAATGTCGGAGTGTGAGCAATAATTCTAGCCCTGTCAATCACTGTTAGCACTAAACTGATGAGCGGTAAAAGCGTTTAAAGTGTTCCCTATGTGAAATTTTGGATATTTTTGCGGCTTCACTTTTAGACCCCGTTCACATTGAGCGATTTATCGCACGGTAATTCCCGCGATATCGCGGCAAATTACCGCGCGATATCGCGCTCCAATGCAATCCAATGGGGCAAAGGGTCCTGCTGTCGCGGGTCGTGTGTCGCTACAGCAGGACCCTTTTTTGAGCGGATTTAGCCGCGATTCAAGCTTGCTCAATGCAAGCTTGAAAGCGACATCGCGCGGCAAATCTCGCGATGCATATCGCGCATTGGGAACGGGGCCTTAAGGCTTGACATGTTTGGTATCTATTTACTCAACGTGTCCCGTCTTTCATATTTTATCAAACAAATGGGTATTATATTATGTTTCTGTGCACTAAATTTTAATTTAGTTTATTCTTTCCTAAAAATACTGGTTTGATAAACATTTGCGCAAAAACTGTGCAACATAAAAAAATTGCAACTAGCATTTTTTTTTATTCTACAGGGCCTCTGCTTTCAGAACATATATCATTGTTTGGGGGTTTGAAGTTGTTTTCTAACCAAAAATTTATATTTTATCATGTGTGCGCAAATAGTGTGGATGGAGGAATCTCACACTGGGCCAAGCTTCAGTATCTTGTTAGTCGGCCCCGCTGGCTGTCAAAATACCTGAACAATCCGATTGGATGCAGGCATTGTTCAGGTATTTTGAGAGCCAGCGGGGCTGACTAGCAAGATACTGAATCTTGGCCCAATGGGAAATCCCTCCATCCACACAGTTTGGCGTAGATGGAGGAATCTGTTGCATTTTTTCCATCTGACCATAGAAAATCTGCAGATAATCTATAGGTGTATGGTCAGCTTAATAAATTCCTCCATGAGGGCCGGTTCACACCACAAAGTCTGCGTTCCAGAGTGTTCGGCCTCTGAAACGCAAGCCGGTCGGCTCCCTGCGTTCAAGGGCGGGAGGGGGTGTGGCAGTGCATTGAAGTCATTGGCACCACAGCTATGCCCCCAGCTCGCAGTGTGATCTCCTGCACCCGGAATGCAAGTAGATTAGTGCCTGCGTTCCAGTCCAGTGCGATCTGCAAATATGCTGCAAGCACTATTTTTGCAGATCGCGCTGGAACGGAACACAGACACTAATGTGCCTGCGTTCCGGGTGCAGGCGATTGCACTGCGGGTGGGGGGCGTGGCTGTGGTGCCGTTTACTTTAATGCACTAAATAATTGATGATTGCTGATTACAATCTTTAAGAAAACAATTAAAGCTGAGCAGCAGTCAAAACTGAAATTAAAGCCGAACTCCAGGCAAATCAAATCATAACTCTTGCAGTGGGGCTACCCCCACTCTGCAAGGGCTGAGTGCTCGTTTTGTCTAGAGAGCTAAAATAAGAAATTTATACTCACCCGAACCACGATCCTGGCTGGCTCCTACACCGCTCCCTTCAGCCTGCCTCCTCCTCTGCTCCAGAGATGGTATGTCCCTCTGTGTCCTCACATCCTATACAAAGTGTATAGAATGAGATGATCCACAGGATCTTAGACCGCTGGAGCGGAGGTGGAGCAAGGCTGAAGGGATCAGCCTAAGAGCAAGCCGGGTTAGTGGTTCGGGTAAGTATAACTTTGTTATTTTAGCTTCCTAGACAAAATGAGCACTTAACCCTTGTGCACTGCGTGTGGGTAGCCCCACCACAATGGTTAAGATTTGATTTTCCTGGAGTTCTGCTTTAAGCATTGAGATGCATAGAGTGTTGAAAGCATACCTTCTCATTACTTCTGATCTTTAACCAGCCATTGCAGTAGAACACCACTCCACAGCGCTACCTTTTCCCAGTAATCTGAGAACCCCTACTTGTAATGCAGAACAGAAATTTACAAACACAGCAACTGCAGGCTCCTTGATGTCTCTTACGCTGGCCACATACCTTACAATCTGATTGTACAATATCTATACAGTCTGCTTTAGATCTACCAAAACGATGTATCTAAATACTACATCATGGTTGGTAGATCTTAAGGAGATTGTACAATATTGCAAGGATCATGGCCAGCACAGGTTTCAACGTCAGACCACTGATCAGCATGTTACCTGGATATGGTTTTTAAGAGATGCAGTATATCTGATCTACTGGTTACATAGTATTTGAGGTTGAATAAAGACACAAGTCCATCAAGTCCAACCTATTGTGTGTATGCATTTATGAGCTGATGTGTGCATGTGTAAGAGTCCATGTGTAATTTTTCCCTTAGCTATACCTGTACCCAGGGCAGCCATCAGGGGGGTACGGCCGATACTCATGTAAGGGGCCCGGGCAGCCTGGGGGGCCCACCCGGGTCCCTTGCATGACTATCGGCTGACGGTGAAGAACGAGGAGGCGGAGGCCTGGCCCTAGCAGCGCAGGGCCCCAGCATTGCCGCTGCAGCGGCTTTTGAGAGAAGCTAGGGCCCCATCAGCGACGCTGCTCACCTGATGTCGGACTGGCCGGAAGTGACGTCACGTAATAATTTTCTGGCCTGTCCGGCGGCAGACGAGGCCATGTGTGCAGGTAAGAGGAGCTAGGAAGGTAGGAAGGAAAGGAGGGAGGGGAGGGATGCAGCCCTGACCAGCCCACCTGAGACCCCTTCAGAACCCACCATAGACAGTCTCAGATGGGCTGTGCAGCATCTATGGTGGGCTCTGCAGGGTCACTCTCAGGTGGGTCCTGTGTCCAGTGCGTCACTAAGCCCTGCGTCCAGCGCGTCACTAATCCCTGTGTCCAGCAGCGGGGGGGCGGCCTAAAGCCGTGTAAGGGGCCCCAACATTTCTGATGGCTGCCCTGCCTGTACCCCTGTATGTTATGCTCTCCCAGGAACTCATCCAGGAGTCTCTTGAATGATTCCACACTCATAGCTGAAATCACTTCCTGTGGCAGCGAGTTCCAAACCTTAACCACTCTAACTGTGAAGAACCCCTTGCGCCCTGTGTGGTGACATTTTTTTCCCACCAATTTTTGGTTGTGCCCTCTGGTCTTTGTTACAGAGCTGACCGTAAACAGTTTGTAAACAGTTTGTTTATCTGTTTATTGATGAATTAATCACATGTCAGGCTGCTTTATTCAAAGCAAAGATTTGCAAATTTTTGGCAAATCACATGGAACTTCATAGTGAAGTGCAGTAACATGTTTATGTTTATGTTTAATGTTCAGGTGACATCTTGTGGGGTCCCTCGTGAAAGCTTCCTTTGTGTCTTTCTTGCTGCGGTGATCCAACTCCCAGAAAATTTGGCATGACCTCCAGCTGGTGCCCAAACTCATCAGCAAAGTGGAGTTTAGGATGTTCGTTTTTCTCAGATTTGTCAGTTGTGAAATTAAGTATTCTCCAGAAACAAACATACCAGGTTACTGTTTGATCGAGGGGAGCTAGACGTTGAGGAATTCAGTTATGAAAAGCAAATCCAATCTTTTCTAGCTCAAAGTAATGCTAATAACAATAGACACAAAGAAAACCAGCTACTGCTATTTTATTGAATAGAGCCCTATATCGTACATATTGTGCATTCCTACATCTTTCATGTTTTACTTCAAATAACTGTGTATTTTTCAAAATCCAAAGATGTAATTTCCATTGAACTACAGGCAGGGGGAGCTCTGAGCACAGATTATATATAATTGAGGATTGTACTGCACTCATGCAGCTGCCTCTAAAGTACAGAATATATTAATTTAATCTAATATCAACAGAGATTAAAATAATGGTGGGGGGATCTTTTTATATGGCGAACAATCGTTGGAGCCCTGATTAAAGCGCATAAGGACTGCTATAGAAAAAACACAGATCTATCTAATAATAACTCTGTAAACTGAGGGGGAAAACGTACTACTATGTGGTACAGAAAATATGAAATTACTGCCATGGTGGTATAGAAAATATAGATACTTATCAACAGAACTAGTTAGACCATTTTATTTTAACTACTGGTGAAAGTAAAACAGAAAATTAATTGAAATATATCTCGTATCTAATTGTATTTGTCTGTCCACGGTTTAAGTTTAATAAGAAAAAACTTAGATTGCTAAAAAAAATGCTTTAAATATACAATTCAAGGCCTTGTTCACAGCAGGGCAGTTCGGCCACAAGGATTTGGCCTCGCTGAACCGCCGACATGAACGATCCCATAATTGCTATGGGTACTGTTCATGTGACCGCGTGGCTCTGCTCGATCCAAACCGCCTGCCGCCCGAAATGCTCCCTGACCCCTTTTTTCCGCGCTAATCAGTGCGGTTTCCATATAAATTTGCGTTGATTAGCGTGGGTTTGGGTGTTTTTTAATCACATTTCAGCACTGAAACGCAATTAAAAACTCACAAAACCACCCTTTTAAAATTCCAGCGGAAACATGCGCTGATCCGCAACTGCGCTGGTGTGAACCGGGGCCTAACACAGAGTTGCAACCTATGCTTTCTGCAAGATCATAAACAGCAGTAAAAAAATCCAAAGTCTTGTTTATATAGCTAATACTAAAGGTATCTATGAGAAGAAAAAAAAAAAACAAGCGTCTGCACATGTATTACTGCTGGTAATGATAATTTATGTATTATGTATGTATTACTAGATATAGATATTTTATACATTTTCTTATCATTTTTATTTCTGTGCTGTAGGGGAGATGACTCAAACAACATTGCAAACGCATATCAAATTAATGCATATAATTGGGTAACATAGATTGGTTTCCCATAGCAACCAGATTCCAATTTTTGCTGTTTCTTTTTTACATTTCAAATGTAACATTACTTTCAATTTTGTATGTAATACCAATAAGCATAATTGTAGCACTTACATAAAACCCCTACCCAGCTCAATGCACTATGCTGGAGTCACTGGTTGAGGGCATGTGTCAAAATTATCACTTTTATAAATGTATTGATAATTTTAACTAACACATTTTAAAATATGATTTCAATATTTTTATTGATAGGTAACAAATACAATAATAGAAGTCCAAAAGTGGTTCTTATGCAGGAGCAGTAGCGTGGAGAAGATCCAAGATGTGATTAGAATATTAACAGTAAAAGAACTACACAATATACAACCTAGGTTGTGCAGGGTTTTTTTTTAGGGTACTCATATAGTTATCATTCGTACAATTTTGTTGATGTTCATATAAAAGATGTATTAATAGAATATTAACAGTAACCATCAAGTTGCATATGAATCGGTACAGTATCATAGCAGCGTTTTATGTACATGGGTCAATGATAGTAGCCGCTGATCGGGAGGAGGGAAGAGAGGGGAAAAGAAGGAGAGGGGAGCCAGAAAGGAAGCAAGATGAAGCAAGAAAGATAGAGGGAAGCCAAAGAGAACAGCAATGTGCTGCTGTGGTATCATAGGTAGCTCAGAAAAAGAGAAAAAATTGCAGTCCAGGGGTACTAGATTGAGTAAAATGTGGCCATTTTATTCACCAGCCTCATCTCCACTTGTTCATGAAGCATAGTTCACATGATTCTGGATTTTGTCTTACCAATAGATCATTGTGATCATTTGTTTTGCAGCCATCAGAACATGCAACATCAGAGAGATGCCGGGGGGCAGATATTAAGAAATGCTTGTACTCACTGCCTAAGGCGGTAAGGGAGGACCAGTGAGAGTAGAAAGGAATAGGAAAACTTCAGCCCCAAACTGCAGAGCAATGGGGCATGTCCCACTTCTCTGCATCCATGTAAGCAAAGAGGGGAATAACCAGTCACACAATGGGCGAGTCTAACTGGCCCCATGTACCATCATCATAAAGGTTTTTCAGTAGCAGGATAGCTAATCCTACCTTTAAGTGATGCCACTTCCCAAACTTAGGAAGTGTCATACCTGACTATAAAGAGACAAATAAGAGACTAATAACAGCAAATACATTGATAGGATTCTAAAAAAACTCAAGACAGAGGCTAATTTAAACATTTGTTTAAACACACATAGGGGTCTATTCACAAAGCTGCCGAGGGCAGCCGAGTGAATGACATTAAAGAGGACCTGAACATGGGATGCTGTACCGAAAAACAAGGCAAGCAGAGGATAAAGGACAAGTCACAAATATTGCCTGTGTTTTCCCTACAGTTGTTTTTTTGCCATTGCAGACTTACCATGTCTTGTTCTGCACTGTTGTTGTGTGGAGGTGGGCATCTAAAAATGCAGCCATTATATCACCACAGCCTTTTTTCTCCAATCCCATGCAGTTTGCCTGCATAGGAATGGTGGAGGCTCTGCAGTATGGTCTGTAGCACGAGAAAGGGGATCTGGAGATGGGTGGTGGCTGCAGGTGGTGGAGGGAGGAGTCTATGGCATTGCGATGTGAGAGGTGTGGCACTACAAGCTGTGAACAATGAAACATACGGCCTCACTCCATATGTTGCTAGAAACTTTTTTTATTAAAGATCACACAGCTATACAAAGTCACAACTCATGTCCACCCTGGATGTTTTATTGTTTTGATGTTAGCTAATGTGGGAGTGAGGATGAGCTCCAGCCGGTGAGTAGTGGGCCGAACACACATGAGTTTGGTTCTAAGAAGAACTTTAGAACAAGGAAAAAGTTCTTACAAGAACTTAGAACTCAATGAAAGTCTATGGGACCAGAACTCGTAAAATCAAATGTCCCCATTAGACATGTGCACTGGCCAAAAATTAGTTTCGTTTCGATTCGGATTTTGCGTTATTTCGTTTTTCAGGAATCGGGTCCGAAATTGAATTTTGACCCGATTCGGAAAAATTAGTTGTAGTCCGGTCGAAATTTCGTTTCGTATTCGCTTCGTTCGTTCGTTGCAGCAAAGTGACAGAAATTATATATTTTTTTTTTTTTTACAAT
>NW_017307506.1:73616-98040 GCF_000935625.1 Nanorana parkeri
CCTTCAGGTCTGGTAGGAATGTTAGGAGGGACCCTCCCCCAAGTTAAAACAAAAAAAAATTGCGTGGGGTCCTACCAGAACCTTGATCCGAGCACTGACCCGGCAGTGCCACATGCCGGGCCACATGCCGAGGGCAGGGAGGGTGTCCCCATGGCAGGCTTATTTGCATCGGGGTACCCCTTTAATTTAGATGCCGCCCCACCTTGTGAATGAGTAAGGGGTACCCCTACCCATTCACTAAAGGGTTAAATAAAATAGTTATTAAAAAGTTCAGACTTTTTAATAACTAAAATCCTAAAAACAGACAATTTTTGACTATTCCTTTAATTAAAAAAAAAATGTCTCCATCGATGTAATCCAGCGTCAATCACGATGCACGACCCCCACCTACCCGCTAAAATGAAAGAAGACATTTAAAAAAAAAAAAAAATTCTTCTCTTTTCTTTCTTGTGTAGAAAAAATGATTTTTTCTACACAAAGTTTGCAAATAATAAGTAATGGGGATACCATGCAGCGTAGCCGCATAGAGCGGCCCAGAATCCGAAGAGCACCTTGAGGCTTTCAAGGGGCATAAATTACGCATTGTGATTCTCTGACTACCTATCACATTTTTGGAGGTCCTAAAGTGCCAGGCCAGTAGAAACCCCCACAAAATGACCACATTTTGGAAAGCAGACACCCCAAAATATTTATTAAGAGGCATTGTGAATTTTTTTAAGATCTCATTTTTTTGCCACTTATTTTTTCAGAAGATAAATCTAACACACAGCATAGACATCCTTATAATTACCCCCCAAAACTCATTCTGCTACTGTTTTTTGAGTATGGGGATACCACATATGTCAGACTTTTTTGCGACCCCATTCCCTCAAGCCAAGCATGCCTACTGCTACTTGTCTAACCCCAGGAATTATACACAATGCTATATTTAGTGGCCAGGAGGTACAGAAAGATCGACAAAAGGTAAACAACACAATACCTGTGGTTCCAGGAGTGCACCTGTCTTCAAAAGATGGCTGGGACTGGTGTTTTGGCTGGAATGTTGTCAGTTAGACATGCAGATGGGTCACTACAGACGGCAGGCAGAAATGTGGTCGACAAACGGCCCCAGGTCAGTCCAGGTAGCAGGCAGAGACGTGGTCAGCATGCAGGCCAAGGTCAGTTCAGGTAGCAGGCAGAGATGTGGTCAGCATGCAGGCCAAGGTCAGTTCAGGTAGCAGGCAGAGATGTGGTCAGCATGCAGGCCAAGGTCAGTTCAGGTGGCAGCTAGAGACGTGGTCAGTATGCAGGCCAAAGTCAGTTCAGGTGGCAGGCATAGACGCGGTCAGTATGCAGGCCAAGGTCAGTTCAGATGGCAGACAGATACGTGGTCAGTATGCAGTCCAAGGTCAGTTCAGGTGGCAGGCAGAGACGTGGAAGTCAATACACATGAGATCGGGCACAGCAGCTAGTCATGCACAGAGAAACATCTTCACCATACCTAAACTAATATTGCAGTGAGGTATGGTAGAGACGGAAGCAATTTGTGATGATGAGGCCAGGTTTTGAGGGACAGTTGGGACAATGATAACACGTATCCCGCCTCATTCCTTTTTTGCAACACATGCTGCATTTTTTTTGGGTGTCTGGTCTACTGGGGTGAGAGGGATCAGATTGGGGAAATGTTTGTCATGTAGCCTCCTGACTGTGTCAGACTGAAGACTTTCAGCAGCAGGGCCTTCCTGGTAAATTAGGGCTGTCATAATTTCTTCTTGGTATTTTAGGTAAGAGCCAGCTCTTCCTGCAGACTTGTAAATCACATAAGAATTGTACATCGCCAATTAAAAAAGATAAACGGAAACTTTTTTGTACCAGTGAATGGATCTTCTGGTTGCCAAGTAGGGCTACATGATCTGGTCGTTGAAGTCTACACCACTCATATGAAAATTATATTCATAGACACTCAAAGGTTTTTGGAACAGGCCAGATCTTCCTTGGATTTCCACGGAGGTGTTGGGGTGAATGGATGAAAGCATGTAAACATCCCGTTTGTCCTTCCATTTGAGGGCTAAAAGTTCACCATTCCTCAAACTGGCTGACTCCCCCCTTTTCAGCTTTCTGCGGACTAGGTTTTGAAGAAAGCCAATCCGATTTGGTCGCATTGTACCACAGGCTAAGGTTTTTTTGAGGAAGAGGTGTTTGAAAAGGGGCACGCTGTTGTAAAAATTGTCCACATAGAGGTGGTATCCCTGGTGGATAGGGGTGACAATAGATCCCACCCAATTCTTCCACTGACTCCCATGTACGATGGGCATCCAGGGGGCTCCAAAAGGGTATCCTTGCCTTCATACACACAGAAGTCATATGTGTATCCTGTGTCTCGTTTACAAAGCTTGTAAAATTTTACCCCATACCTAGCACGTTTGCTGGGGAGATATTGTTTGATAGAAAGCCTGCCTGTGAAATGTACAAGGGACTCATCGATGCAGATGTTTTGCTTGGGAGTATAAATTTCTGCAAATCTGGCGGAAATTTTCTTTTATGAGTGGCACAATTTTTTGGAGCTTATCATATGTGGGGTCACGTCTGGAAGCGCAAATTGAATTGTCACTGAAATGTAGGAATCTCAAGATCATTTTATATCTTGTCCTGGACATCGTTGCAGAATATAGGGGCATGTGATGGATTGGGTGTGTAAACCAGTACGCGTTAAGCTAATTTTTCTTGGTGAGTCCCATATTGAGTGTTAGGCCCAGAAATATTTTAAATTCTGGAACAGTCAGAGGCCTCCACTCAAATGGCCTGGCATAGAAGGAATGGGGATTGCTTACAATGAACTGCTCATAATAAAGATTGGTTTACAATTGAATTGAAGAGGTCATCAGTAAAAAACAAATACAAAAATTGGATTGCGGTACAATTCTCCATTTCTACTTGGACTCCTGGATTGGTAGTTAGTGGGGGGATGACTGGTGTTGCAGAATTTGAGGGTAGCCATTCAGGATTAGAAAGTGCCTCTGGTATGTTAGCATTGGATCTTTGGGGCCTGATTCTTCGTGGCTGATGTTGGGGATGAACGGTGGTACTGGTGGATGCCTCTGCTGGGGGATGAGCGGCACCACTGGTACTTGGCTGCTGCATGTGAGCTGGATGTTGGACAGCACGCCTGGATCTTTTAGTGGGCACAATATCTTCTTCTGAATCAGAGGATGCTGAACTGCTGCCCTCCTCAGGTTCATACTCTGATCCATAATCTGACAGGGAGGCCTCTCCATCACTCTCACCAGACATGCTGAGAATTTGAAATGCCTCCTCACTGCCGTCAATTTTTGTGGACATTTTTATTAGTGGGACTGTACATTGCACTGACACTGTGAAATCACACTGATGACACTTCGGATCACTGATGGGACTGTTCAATGCACTGACACTGAAATCGCACTGACACTGCAAATCACTGATGCGTCTCACTGATGGGACTGTTCAATGCACTGACACTGAAATCGCACTGACACTACGAATCACTGATGGGACTGTTCAATGCACTGACACTGTGAAATCGCACTGGCACTACAGATCACACTGCTGAGACTGTGAAATCGCATGGATGACACTGCAGATCACAACGATAAAACTGTGAAATCGCACTGACACTGAAATTGCACTGATGACAGTAAAAATCACTGAAAGTAGCAGAGTGTACTGTGAAGTGTGTATCACTTTAATTTCCTTAGTGGACGATCGTTTTGAAGCTCTCTCTATCTCCTCTCTCTCACATCCAAACAGTGTCTTCCTGATGTCTTCAGGTGGCCTGGTGGTTTGTGCAAGCTATGCGACACTCGGGTGGGCTGTGCGACACTCGGGTGGGATGTGCAACTCTCAGGGGGGCTGTGCGACTCTCGGGTGGGCTGTGCGATCCTCGGGTGGGCTGTGCGACTATCAGTGCTGCCTGGGCTATGGTATCTCACCAGGGGGTCCGCAGGCAGGCAGCACGGTGTCAGGGAACCAGTTTTATGTCGATTTCTGTTCCCCTGTAAATCTTCGTTCCCCCTGCCGCTCAGCTATTTCTGTAACCCCGCCTCTTCAATTCAGCTGCATGGGGATCTACATAGTCTGGCTGCTCTTCTAGCTCTGGTGATCTATCACATAGAGGAATGTCTCCTCATTCTTCTCTATGTGATAGATGACCAGAGCTAGAAGAGAGGAGGAGCAATCACATGGGCGGCGGCCGAGGTCCTAGTCAAGCGTGATCTTGGGCAGCCACATCGGCCTGAAACCTGAATCTTTCTCTGAGCTGCAGGCACAGGCTGCCCATAGCTCAGAGGAAGATCCGGGCAGTGCGGCTGCTCGAGATCACACTTGACAAGGACCTCGGCAGCCGCACCTGTCAGAAAATTTTAAGTGCCGGTGTTGGCACTGAGTGTCTTGTGTCCGGGGGCCCGCTGGCTGGGCACCTGGACACAACACACCAAAACCGGACTGTCTGGGTCAAAACCGGACGGGTGGCAACCCTAGTGTTAAACCCCCTTCCTGTCCAGGCCATTTTCCAGTATTCAGCGCTGCAGGTATTTGACTGACATTTATTCCGTCATGCAATGCTGTACTGGAATTAATTTTATACCGTTTTTTAGGGACAGATAGAGCTTTCTTTTGGTGGTATTTAATCACCACTGGGGTTTTTATTTTTTACTACATAATGAAAAAAGTACCGAAAAGTTTGAGAAAAAAACCTGTTTTCCCTACGTTATGTTATAAAACATTCATCAGCACCCAATTTTTTGGTAAAATATTAAAGATGGGGTCGCATTGGGTACATAGACAAAAAACATGTCAAGCTTTAAAATTGTGTGCACCCGTGTAATTGCAAAAAACTACCATGCCTAAAATTGGCCAAAGGCTACACATTAAAAGCTTTTACCGATCATCATTTTACTTTCAAAAGTTTTTATTGTTTTCATCAAAGAATTAAAATGACAAAATACAACATTACACCTTAAGACAAGACAACAATTAAAAAGAAAAAAAACCCCCAAAAAACCTAAAAAACAAAAGAATAAAACAAAAGTTTAATATTCAAAATAAGCAATTGGGTTGAATTGAATTTGGTCGAGGTGGAGTAAGGTCTATAATCTGCCTACTTTTCTCACATTATTGTAGGGCTTGTATATGCCAACCAGGGCCCCCAGGTCTGTTCAAATTGCACAGCTTTATCCGTAAGAATACTCGCTAATTTTTCACCCTAGGTGTTTTCCAGGACTTAGCAATGGTGATTTTACCTGCCAGGAAAATAAAAGTTATCAGTCGCAAACAATGCTTCGAGATTCCGGGAATGGTTTAGTTGAGAAGGGCATATCTGGGGTCCCTAGGTACCTGCACTCCCGTGACCCGAACTTTTAAGTTAAAAACCTTTCCCCAGAATCCCCGAACACGGGGACACGACCACCACACATGATGCATGGTGCCCCCAAGCTCACATCCCCGAAAGCACAGGTCTATATATATTGCACCATATCCATTTCACATCTAAAAGATTGACAACGTTGCCATGATTCCTCACACACATACATACATACATACAAACAGACGGGCTATAATCCTCTATACTGGAGAATATATATTATAATATGAAGAGAATACATTGTGCAAGTCCCCCAGTATACTAGCTGCTCAGCAAGCTGAGAATACATTTTTGGAGAAGGTTTGCATACTAGCAAATTCATCAATTGAAGGATTGAAAAATTGTACTGTATATGGAATATGAAGTCCTTCCTGAGCAATGAACTAATTACACCGAGTTGATGTCATCAGAGAGGGGAGTAAAAAAGTTTTGACCTGTATCTGGATATTAGGTGCCACACCCCTGGTACGTAGTATGCAAAAAAAAAAATATTTTAAGGAAAGAAAAAGAGGGGTTTTGAAAGCACCAGAAAATGACAATTCCAACCACAATATGTCAAAATATATTTATTTATTTCATATAAATCTTAAAAAAAGGAAACAAAGAGGGCTTATAGGCGATCTCTGAGCTTAGCCGCCTCTTCCTCAAAGAGGCGGTCCAAGGAGCATACCCTCCTAAGCCGTAGGTATTGGCTGTAGGGTATGCTTCTTTTAAGCGGGATCGGATGTGCGCTGGTGGCGTGCAGGATGGTATTTCCTGCCGATTCTTTTCTATAGAGTCCCGTGAAAATTGAGCCTTCATCGTCGACCCGCACCTTTACATCCAAAAATGGAATGGACTTTTGGTAGCACTGCATGGTAAATTTTAGATTGAACCTATTAAGCTGCAGACGAGAGACAAACACCTCCAACTCCTCCCTAGAGCCCATCCAAATTACAAACACGTCATCTGTATATCTCAACCACGTAAGAATATGGTCCGAAAACCCACAGGCATCCAACGAATGGAATAGTTCCCGTTCCCACCTCCCCAGATACAGGTTGGCATACGACGGGGCACAACATGTGCCCATTGCAACCCCCTGCATCTGGAGGTAGTGGGACCCACCAAACGTAAAATCGTTATGTGTTAAGACAAAGAGCAGCAAGTCCAACATGAAGTTGTTATATAGTGTCGATGAGTTGGTCCTTTCGTCCAGAAACTGCCTAATGGTCTCTATACCTTTCAGATGGGGAATACTGCTATATAGTGCCTCCACGTCGATTGTGATCAGCCAGGAGTCTGGTGGAATCATAATACCGTCTATATTTTTAAGGAGGTCAGATGTATCTTGTAAATATGAAGGTAGAGCTATCACATGAGGTCTCAGGTAGTCATCAATCATCCGACTGGCCAGTTCGGTAAGGCTACCAATTCCTGACATGATTGGTCTGCCCGTAGGGTCCGTTAGGTTTTTATGAGTCTTTGGAAGGCAGTAGAAAGTAGGGAGACGAGGAAATTTAATATCAAGATAATCTAATGTTTGTTTATTGAGGAGGCCATTATGGTATGTTCGATAAATGATTGTTTGATATTCCGTCTGGTAAGTTTTTAGTTGGGTCTCATTGATTTTTTTGTACCATTCTGGGTTGCATAGAATTTTTTTACACATTCGTTCGTATTGGGTTCTATTTTGTACCACTATATTTCCTCCTTTATCGGAGGGTTTGATAACAATGTCTTCCATTAAAGATAAACTTTCTAAGGCCTTCCTAAGAAATTTGGGTAAATTTGTTTCCGGCGAGAAATTAGGTAACATTTCAATATCTTTGATAGCACTTTGAAGAAATGCCCAGATATAAGGATTCGATTGTATTGGTGGAAATTTAGATTACTTTTTTTTGAAAGTTGTAGATTGTATAGATCAGGGCTCAAAATTTCAAGTCCTGAGCTACTAGCCAGGCCTTAAGAGTTACTCGCCACCAGTTGCCCCAACTAACCCCAACCCTGCCTCGGCCTTAACTCTGCCCCTAAACCCACCCTCTTAAATTATCTTATGAAATTACACTTTTAAATGTTGAAGGCAGAATAAAGTTACAAAAATAAATATTAACAACAACAATATTAAGATAAAGCAATGTAAACATTGCGGCCCTATCTCCCCTCCCTTCTCCCCCTTTTTCCGCCCCTTCTATCTTTTCTCCGATGGTCCTTCCCGGTGGTCGCCAGAGAGAGGTGGGGCTCTGTTACACTTTTTCTTTCCTTAAAAGAATTTTTTTTTTGCATGTCATCAGAGAGGGGAACAAAATTTGCCATATTCATGATATTCACAGATCCTCAATCCATAATGATATCTAAATAGCTGATTATTGGTTCATAATTCTCCATATAGGTATATGGGAACATTGCTCAGAGGCAACTACTAGGACAAAGCAATGGATGAAAGTCTGTATTCAACTACACATGAATTGCAAGTAATCAGCATATATTGATCAATGTGTTGAGCATTATTCAAATGTACTTGCTCTCCAAGTTGCAAAAATTACTTCCTTAACATGAGATTTAAAGACAATTGCAATTAGCTCAATGTAGTTGTCGGCAATAAGAAATTCTCCTTGCAGTGGAGCTCACTAGTTACGGATACAATCAAACAGATAGTAGCAAAAGAGTCCCGTACAAAGTAACCTTAAACAGGAGGCAATAATTGTAGCTGTTGTACTTGTTTAGTTACATCAAAGAGAATCCGATGTCCTGCAGTGAGTCTCCATACAGGTTTCACACGTTGCCTCTGCCGACATAGATTTAATGAGCTTAAAGTACATAGTCGTATGTGACTTGTCAGAGAGGAGTTAATGAGCCGTAATGTTTCCTTTAGCATAAAACAAACTGTCCGTAAATATGGTCGGCAAGTTCGTGATGAGATCTGCTTCACCAGCTTCTTCTCTGGCTATAGCAGCCAGAGAAATGACAGCTAAAGGCGGAAGTGATGTAATACACATCGCTTCCGCCTTTAGAGAGAGAAGGAGGAGAGATGAGCAGTGGGAGAATGCTGATCTCTCCTCCTTTTCAGTACAGAGAGCCGCTGTGCCGGTGTTCTCGGTCCTGTCCTCCTTTTCAGTACAGAGAGCCGCTGTGGCAGTTATCCCGGGCGCCGCACTAAAGGGGAGACAGCGGCGCCCGGGATAACCGGCAACAGAGGGGGCGTGGCAGCAGAGGGGGGGAAGGGGGTTGCACTGTGTATCCTCATACAAGCAATCGGCCAGCTATATAACGGCTGTTCACATTCCCGGCAGCATTCTGCTCGCACACACCCGCTAGGGTGTAATGCTCTGGACTACAAATCCCAGAGACGTAAAGCTTATGCCAAGGATGAGCCCAGCTGTAAAGCTTGGCAAAACTTCAATTTCTATTTGTTGTCTGTTCTTGCAGTAAAGCTTCAAGGAAACTGACCCAGTAGCATTTACAAATACTTTACTTGGCGAAAATGCTGTGTGTAGAAACTTAGTTACAGGAAAACAAATGTAAACAAATACATAAACAAGACATACAGGCTGCTACAAACAAACTATCACATGCACTCACTACACTATCCTTTCTAATGCTTTCTAAGAGGGGAAACACTGAAATGTACTTAGCGCAGGCTGCAGGCTCCACAAATTCTGTGATGAGCAGGACTTCTTGGCCTAGGAAAATAGCTTCTCGTTGCAGTCTAATCCTTTGTATGTCCTGGTCTTGAAGCAAGTCCTCTCGTCTTGTGAAGCCCCCTTGTACTGTCCCCCTCCTGTGAAGCCCTCGTCTTGTCAAGTGCCCTCGTACTGTCCCCCTCCCGTGAAGCCCTCGTCTTGTGAAGTCCCCCGAACCTTTCAGCTACTGGCTTTTTATTTAGAGAAACTGGCCACACACTTGGAAGCCGCCCCTTTCACTTTTAGGAAAATGAAATACCATGCATTTAATTTTCCCACCTCTAGCTGGCAGTGTTGTATCATCCAGATTTGATTTGAGTCTTGACCAGGCTAGGTGTGACTGTTTACGCAAAACAATACAGGACAAGCCACACCATTGTGAATAACCAGTTTGTTCTGTTTAGATGGCACCTTCCATTGTGTGAACCCAGATCTCTATCAACAAACAAACAAAACCTCCGTCTCTATTGCAAATCTATGTGTGTCTGAAAAAGTCCACTAAGATATATCGCAACACATAGGAGGCGCGTGTGAGCAGAAAAAAAATCACGTAAATGTACGTCCACCCACCGGGAAGCATCCGCCGCCCGCCCGCATTTTTACGATGGGCAGACTTCAAGGGGTTAACTCCAGCAACACACTACATAAGGCTGCAGTGTAAGCATCCTTATATAGTGTTGTGCTGGAACTTAGCTATGAGCCATGATTGGGCAAAATCATCATTACTTTGCCCAATCATGGCTCTCACAGTGCACTGTGCTGTCATTGGGCAAAGTCTTGCACCTGACCCAATCAGGGCTCTGACAATGCACTGTGCTGTGCACTCGCCAAACTCCCTGATAGTTCTTGTGTTCACCGAACACAAGAACTAGCACTGTTCGAGTCGAACAGTTCTTCAACTCGAACATTGAGCCCATTGCTACCGAGCATGAGCACCTGGATTCCCCCTTGCTTGTGTGCTGTGAAGTGTTTTGTCTACAAGCTGTGAAGCAACACTCCCTGCAGCTCCAGCATGTGGCCACCATTTTACCCAAGCTTTTTAAATTATGCCTTCTAAATATTTAGAACTATTTACAACTAAGGAGTAGCACAACGGTATCAATAAAAATCTCATGGGACTATCAGTCAGAGACAGCAGTATCTTCGATCTCAGGCTACTACATTCAGTTATGAGGCTTAAGGCACAGGACGTTCCCTGTTATTTTAAGGAGGAATTACAGAATTATATATTTTTCAGGGTACTGCTTAGGCTCAAATAACATTTCTAAATTTTCCTAAATTTTCAAATTTCAGATTTTCCCCTCATTTCCAGTCCTGGTGACAATAATCACAAGGACAAATATGGTATATTTCCCCAACAGGAACAAAGACAGCAATACAACCTGATAGCTATTCTATGCAAAATACTGTTGGCTTTAAATAGAATTTACATGTTCTAATGGGAAAGCGTTGTAGTAAGAGTCATGGTGGAAATCACTCAGAGGAAGCCTCATAAGGCAGTGATGCCTAAGGCCCTTAAGTGGGAATTTCCAGCCCTGGAAAACAGAGTCTGTTACAATTGACATAAGGAAGCCTTTTTCTTTTTTTTATCATAAATTTCTCTTCAAAAGGTTTCATGGAAAATAAGACATTTTGCCTTTATCACGATGTAATATTTGATCAGCTCAGATTTGAAAGATGACTTCAGTGCCCCATTCACAGCTTCTCATTAATCTCATCTTCCTCCAATAGTTTTATATACTAAATTATGTATAAGGAAAAATCTAGTCTTGCAACCCTATTATAGCTATCATGGTTTATGATGATTAATTTAGCTTAATTTTTAGATTAATTCAGCAAAAAATACAATAGGAAATCACACAAATTAAGGTCTAAAAAAGAAACAATGTTAGTGTGTATCAAAATACCTTACAGAATTTAAATGAATAATAGATGCACTTTACCTAAATTACAGGCTTATAAAAGTAATATGTACCTTCAGGGGCTTCTGTAATTTGCTCACAAAGGCTCAGCATATTTGCTAATATTGCACAGAGATTTAAGATAAGTTAGGAAAAGATTATGTGGTATGAAGTTTCTGTTTTGGTATTATAAATCATGAAATTGATTCAATAAGCTACAGAAAACTACAATGACTGTAAAAAAAAAGAAAAGAATCTGGTTACTGCACTTCATGCATGCTCATTGTACTTTGCATTACAATACTAAAGTGCATGGGCCAATAGCAGTGTGAAGATGCACATCTAGTGAGATCTGCACTAACCTACTGCTTCTACCCGGCTTCAGCAGATCTGCACAGCCTAGCCAACACGCCCAAGCATGCAGGGCCGCTGCAAGGATTTTTGCCTAAGCAGGCGAAGGTGCATTTCTGCGCCCCCTCCAGGGCGCCCTCAGGCAGCTGCCTATGCACCGCACTTGCAGTCAATTAACCACTTGCCGTCCGCCCGTTGTAAAAAAACGGACGGACGGCACTGCTAGTGGGCACGCACGGGCAGAAAAGACCCGCCCAATGCAAACACCCGTTACCGGGAAACTCTGCCTTCCATCCATACATGTCTGTACCTCGGTACGGGCATGGACGGGAGTAGAGATACACCGAGACCAAGTACATCAGCTATAGATGACTACAATTCCCAGCAATTCATTACACAACAATGATGTGGAGGGTCTCAGCAGGGGCATATGTGGAGGGTTTCAGCAGGGCAGTTGAGTTCCCACTCTCCCCCACATCCCCTCTGCTCCCGTATCTCCCTTCTGCTACCACTCTCCCCCTTCTGCTACCACTCTCCCCCACATCCCCTCTGTTCCCACATCTCCCCTCTGCTACCACTGTCCCACACATCCCCTCTACTCCCACATCTCCCCTCTGGTCCCACTGTGCCCCACATCCCCTCTATTCCCACATCTTCCCTCTGCTACCCTACCACTGTCCCCCACATCCCCTCTGCTCCCACATCTTCCATCTGGTCACATTGTCCCCCACATCCCCTCTGCTCCGACAGTGGCAGACCAAAGGAAAAAAGGGCCTGGTGAAAGATTTTTTCTGCCCCCAACTTTCTCGCTCCAAAAGAGGGGGTGATGGGACTGGATTTCACTGGCCCCCCTTTCACTTGACATGGGGTCAAGATGCTTTGCCAGGAGGTCCCCCCTGGCAAAGCCCACTCCCCATGTAGTGGGCATGTGGCCTGATATGATGCAGGAGGGGGGGGGGTGCACCCTCACCCCTCTCTTACCTGCTCTGCCACGCTGCTGCTCGGATCAAGTGTCTGGTAAGGTATTTTAGGGGGGCTTTTTTGGCATTGAGGTCCCCCATAAAATTCTTATCAGATCTGATGGGTTAGGTATGAATTCGGGAGGGGACTCTAGACTGTTATTTTAATGATTAACAACAGAATGACTTTTGGAAAATATTTCAGGTGAAATTTTCGGTATCGGAAAATTTGGATACGTTTGCATTTGTTATTTTTTTCATTCAGAAATTCGGATGCGTCCCAATGTCTGAATTTGCTGATATTCGTCTGAATTTCAATTTGAAGTGAAACGAATCGCAAATGTCTAGCAGGAAGATACCGTAGACTCTAACAGCAGCGAATGTCGTCAGGATCCTTCAGTCCCTCCAGACCAGGAAATAACTTTGTGCATTCGCTACTCAAACAAAATAAGCTTTTCCAAAAGCCCTCACAGTGATCTGAGAGAATGTCACGGTCTGGGAACCTAGGCACTAGCGATCTTGAGCTTCAGGCTTTGCAGAGCAGTCCGGAACAGGCAACAGGCCCTGGATGCAGGTCTTAGAGAGTGAGTGGACACAGGTTACGCAAAATACAGGTAGACAGGCTGCCTGCACAAGAAACATGGGTGTGCTAGAGGCGCGAGGTCTAAAGGTGGCCATACACTGTACAACCCTCGCAAGACTCTTGTCTTGCGATGGTTGTAAAGTAATTTTAAAAAGTATGATCTGCCCATCTTGGACAGGCAGATCGTACTTGCGATCATTGCAAGCCCGCCCTGCTGAGGGGCGGGCTTCCGATGACTGCAATGCTGAACGGGCAGTGTGTGCGTGCGCACACCGGCACGTTCGGCAGTTGTCGAACAAGCACGCCACTAACCCGCCGAGAATCGTACGATTCTCGGTGGGTTTTCCAGCCTGCTTGTTTGACGGAAAACATGCGATCATACAGTAGGAACGCGCGCACGCCTTCCATATACTTTGCGATTATCGTACGATCGCGGGATTGGGCACTATAAGGAGAGCCTGGTCTTCTCCAGAGACTCTGATGTTGAGGATGTTGAGCAGGGCAGCTCCTAGGTTGCAGCCCTCGAACAAACCCGTGCAGACACAGCTGACTGAAGTGCAATGGCAATAATGCAGGGTTCCAAGACAGTCAAGTAGGTCAAAAGACCAAAGAAAAACAGAAAGGATTACCAGAAGAGACGGAATCCTCACAGAGGAAAGAGACACGGCGACATGAAATACACAGAACAGCAGCAGACAGAACGTAGGGGCAGGGTCCACACAGAATACAAGCTACGCAAGAGGGTGCAGCACACAGGAGAAGAGACTGGGTGCACCCAGAATACAGGGTATTAGAGAATAGGTGAGGGTATGCAGGACAAAGCACAGAGGCAATGTGGGTCACAGAAGAGAAACATAAAGCAGTGCTAAGATGCAGGCAACATGCATAACACAGGAGGTGGTTCACTAAACATAAGATAGCGGAGAACAATAGTACCGAAGCACAACAGTGATACACAGTGGAGCATGGGAACACTACAGCACTACAGAACACAATGCAGGCTGAAATTCAGAGGGAGCAGGGTAACAAGGAAAAGCAGACACACAGAGTGAAGTGAGTGAACACTGAGCAGAATAGCACTCTACAGGTGGTACAGGCTACTCACAAAACACAGGTGAATGCAAAGTGGCTTCCAGAGGGAAACACTAGGGACTGAGAGCAAATAGGAACATAGGGACTAGCAAAGGGTAAACACAGCCAAGCAGGGAATCCACACAGATACAGTAGGAAATCCGAGGGTTACACTAGGAAATCTGGGGAACACCAGAAATGCAAGGGGAGATCACAGGGTGCCTACTGGGAACACTGGAGGGTCCAGCAGCAGTAAACGGAGACTTCTGACAATACATGACTCAGATTGCCTTAGAACAGAGGATAGCAGATCTTGAGAAAGCTCCAACATGCAAAAGGCAACTTCACCTAGATTACTTGAAGAATCAAAGTCTTTGTAAGAATATAAAGTTAACAGGATTCTGAGAAGTCACAGTTGGAGAAAACCTGACATTCACGGTCAATAGGATTCTGAATACAATCTTGAATAAACCACCTCACTGGAATTAGACAGGGTACACCAGGTCAACTTAAACAACAGAATGAACCACACAAATTCCCCAGAGATGTCTTATATAAAGTGCACTTCTTCTCAATCAAGGATGATATCATGCACCAGGCATGGAACGAAGGACAATAAATCCTGCAGAGCCCACCTGAGAGTGACCCTGCAGAACCCACCATAAATCCTGCACAGCCAACCTGAGACCCCGCAGAGCCCAGCATGGTGCCTGCACAACCCGCTTGAGACCCTGCAGACAACACCACAGACACCACACAGCCCACCATACACCCTGCACAGCCCACCATAGACCCTGCACAGCCCACCTCAGACCTTGCAGAGCCCACCACGGGCCCTGCACAGCCCACCACAGACCCTGCACAGCCCACCATAGACCCCGCATAGCCTACCTGAAACCTTGCAGAGCCCACCACAGACCCCACTAAAGACCCTGAACAGCCCACCTGAGACCTTGCAGAGCCCACCACAGACCCTACATAGCCCACCTGAGACCTTGCAGAGCCCACATGAGACCTTGTAGAGCCCACCACAGACCACACACAGCCCACCATAGACCCCGCCTAGCCCACCCAAGACCCCTCGGAGCTTACCAAAGACCCTGCACAGCCCACCAAAGACGCTGCACAGCCCACCTGAGACTATAAGGTGGACTGTGCAGGATCTATGGTGCAAGGACACTTTCCGTGCACACATGTGCTGCTCCTCTTACCTGAAGCCCCCCAGCCTGCTACCGGGGCATCTCACCGTCAGATGGTGGGGTATGGGCAGCCCTGAGTGGCCCGCAGCTTCTTACCACAGCACCTCCACCGGCCAGACCACATCTCACTCGGCCCCAGCTCAGCCCTGCCTCCGGCCCCATCTTGGACCCTCCTCCACCCGGCCTCCAGTCCTGCCTCCTTTACCCAGCAGTTCTGTTAGGTAAATTGGGCAGCTGTGAGACCCAATGAGCAGCCGCCTAATTTGCCTGATTAGGTGGACGAGGCTGCCAGATTTTGTGCTCCTAGACTCGCTACAGCGATTTCAGGGCGGCCCCCGGAAAGTGCCGCCTAAGGCAAACACCATGTTTGCCTTGTGGTGGATATGCCACTGATGACAGTAGATCAGTAGGTACCTCTTCAAGTAATCAAGTAAACTCACTGAACCTATACAAATCCCAAACTGCTATCACGCAATGTTGCAGACTTAGTTATGAACATGGTAATAAATGAGCCAAAGCCCTTTAAGACCGACAATCACTGCCTGTTGTCACCCACTGAGGGTAAGAAAGTCCATCACTCACAAGCCATAGCAGATGCCTTCAGAGCCTTCAGGGCTCTACAAAAACAAAATTTTTTTCGTTTGCCTGAAAAAGGAACCGTGCTGGTTCCAAAACATTGCTGTAAAATGCTACACTATTTTTAGTCAATAAACAAGATTGACTTGGCATTGCATTGGTGTGCGAGTGACTTCCTGTTTGGACTTGTGTTTTGCGGAGGCATCTGCTGTCACTGCCGCACCAGCCCTGTTTTACCTGGACTTCCATCCGTTCAGGACTGCGATGGGATACAGGTTTTTTCAGGTTCTCTTTAAGGTGACATTAGGGGTCTTTTAGACCCCTAGTGTCGCCTTTGCCATTCACTGGATTCAGCTGCTGAGGAAGCCGAATGTCAACACAGCAGGCATTGGCTGGGAGCAATATCCAGCATCTTATTGCTTATTTTAAATTGCAATAGCAGGCTGGCTATTGCACCCGCCCACTGCCTGCTGTCAATCAGCAGAGGAGGGAAAGTTCCCCATTAGGTCATCTTCTGCTGATTGACAGCAGTCAGTGGGTGCAGTAGCCAGTCTGCTATTGCAATTTAAAATGTCCAATAGCAGGCTGGCTATTGTTTCCAGCCGATGATTAGAGACTTGACACCGGTGATAGAACACCGCCAGAAGAGAAGGAGGATCGGAGGAGAAGAGAAGAGAACGAAGTGGCCAGGGAAGGAGGAACGGGGTGGCCAAAGAAGGAGGAACAAGGCGGGCAGAGAAGGAGGAACGGGCAGCAGCAGAGGTACGAGGGGGAGCAGCGGGGAATGCAGTGGCAGTCTCTCCTCCTGCTGGTGGCGGGAGCAGTGGTCTGTGTTCCCACTGCCTCTGGTGATACAGGCGGGGAGAGCAGCAGGGATTGAAAGGAACTCAGACCGCAGCAGCCAGCACCAGTGGGGAGGAGACCGTTGACGAAAATTGGTTACTGGACGAAAATCGTTTCAAGGAAGGCACAGCACTAGATACAAGGAAGGTACAGTGCAGGACACAGGGAAGGAAATCAAAAGGAAGGACCTTGCGGAAACAGGTACACAGGGAATACAGCACAGGTGACTCAGAGCGAGAGCAGGGCAGATAGGGGAAACAGACACACTGGAGTGAAGAGAGGGCACACACTACACATGTGCGATTCGTTTCGTTGCGAATCGAAATTCGTACGAATTTCCTGAAATTCGTAGATTCGGAAGCATCCGAAATCCGAATTGCAGTTTCTGAATGTATCCGAAATACGAAATTCCGTTAACGAATGTATTTTCGTTCCGTTACGAACATTCGTTATGATGAAGTTAAAAAGCAAAAATACCTTTGTTAATATTGGAGTTGATGGTAGTTTAGTTTTTTTTTCCGAAATACGAAATTCGGATCCGAAATCCGTTAACGGAATTTCGTATTAAAAAAAAAATGACTGTTTGCTGCTGAGGGTTGCATTACTTACAGGCAGGAAATACAAAATTCCGTTTTCGTTCCGTTACGAACATTCGTTATGATGAAGTTAAAATGCAAAAATACCTTTGTTAATATTGGAGTCGATGGTAGTTTTTTCTTTTTTATCCGAAATACGAAATTCCGTTGACGAATTTCGGATCCGAACCCGAATTCCGTTACCATCTACTCCAATATTAACAAAGGTATTTTTGCTTTTTAACTTCATCATAACGAATGTTCGTAAAGTTACGAAAATGTGACGAAACTAACGAAAATGAAAATACGAAATAACGGATATTGCGAAACGAAACAAATTTTTGGACAACGCACAAGTCTAGCACACACATGTGTATAGCAATCAGCAGACAGACAAGTATGGCCACTCACTCCTCTCAGGTGAATGCGAGAGTAAGGTGGATGCTCAGGTGGATGCTCAGAGTAAGCAGGGACACAAGGAGCAGCATGCTCAAACGAAAATCTGTCCTTTCGATCAATGAAAATCAGCCAGTTGGTGGTGCTGACAAGCGTTAATTGCGAACTAAATTGGTCTGTGCATGATGGGCTAGTTGTTAGAAAATTGAACGAGGGTGAGGTGCCTGGACAAAAAAAGTTGTACAATGGTTGTAAGGTATATGGCCACCTTAACTCTGTCAATCTGTATATTAGCCTACAGCTGGTTAAAATGTATGTCAAGCCAAAACTTTTTTTCTGTCTGTGTTGCTTTAGTAGAATTCCCCTCACTTTCTGTAAGGTAAAACGTTGTCAGCAGTGCAGGAATTGAAGTTAAATCTCTCTAAAGGTGCCCATACACCTTACAATTATCTGCAGATTTTCTGTGGTCAGATGGAAAAAAGTGCAATACATTGGCCCAGGTGGACATTACTCCATCCACACAGTTAAAGGTGCCCACACACCTTGTGATAATCGTACGATAATCGCCGGAAATCCCGCAATCGTACGATTATCGCAAGGTGTGTGGAAGGTGTGCAACCGTTTCTACTGTACGGCCGCACGACTTTTATCTTAGGAACGTGTTCGAAAACCCGCCGAGAATCGTACGATTGTCGGCGGGTGTCTGGCATGTTCGTTAGAGAAATGCCGCACAGGCCAGTGTGCGCATACACACACTGCCCGTTCAGTATTGCGGTCATCGGAAGCCCGCCCCTCAGCGGGGCGGGCTTGCGATTATCGCAAGTACGATCTGCCTGTCCAAGATGGGCAGATCGTATGTTTTTTTAATAACCTTACAACCATCGCAAGACAAAACTCTTGCGATGGTTGTAAGGTCTGTGGCCAGCTTTAGTGTAGATGGAGGAATCTGTTGCACCTTTTCCATCTGACCACAGAAAATCTGCAGATAATTGTGAAGGTGCCAACACACCTTGCGATAATCGTACGATAATCATGGGAAATCCCGCGATCGTACGATTATCGCAAGGTTTGTGGAAGGCGTGCGACCTCTGCTAGTGTATCTTAGGTACTTGTTTGAAAACCAGCCGAACATCGTACGATTTTCGGCTGGTTTGTGGCATGTTTGCAAGATAAAAGCCGCACGGGCCGGTGTGCTCAAGCACACAATCCCCGTTTAGCATTGCGGTCATCGGAAGCCCGCCCCTCAGTGGGGCGGGCTTGCGATCATCGCAAGTACGATCTGTCTGTCCAAGATAGGCAGATCGTACATTTTTTTAATTACCTTACAACCATCGTAAGACAAAAGTCTTGCGATGGTTATAAGGTGTGTGCCCAGCATAAGGTATATGGCCAGCTTAACAGTGCCCGAGATACTAGTAAAGGTGTGACATGGGTTTTAACCCTTTTCCACCCTATACTAAGAAAATGTTTTGGATTGAGATAAACTATACACAGGTGGGAGACACCAATAGCTTTTTGAGAATTTTCTTAACTTTCTTTTTGTTCTTTACATTATTGCAAAAGCCTTATTATATATAGCATGATTTCACCCTCATAAAACCAGTGTAAACAATTGCTGGGGTCTGGTAGACACTAATTAAAAACAGACCTGCCTTGACTGATATAAGTCTTCTATTCACACAGATTATTATTTATTTTGAGACAAGGAATGATAAGGAAGTTTATAGTCATAAACAAATGTAAAAAAGAGATGGCAATGCCAGGAGGGCAGCTGAGGCTCAGATACATAAAAAATAGCATGCACCATTCACTGCCTCTTATACTTACACTTTTGTCATTTGTCCTTCTGTTTGTCACTCACTTATTGTCATGAACTGTCACCATGATAGCAGCTGCACTGGAGTCCCAGCTGGTGGCAGGTGCTAGACACAGTAGCAGAAAGGAGGTGTGTTGAATGGAAGACAACCAGTTATCCCACAAGAGGTTATCCTCTGCATATTGTCAGCCCTGCGGCAATACAAACACTGAGCAGAGATCAGGAAGTCAATGCCCCCAGTCAACGACACAGGCTTGTCCCCCCACCGGTGGTTAAAGACACATTAAAGTGGAAAATTCTATGTTAAAGGAAAATAAAGCAGCATGCATTATTTATACAGCTATCCTTGCTAAGTAAAGCTAGGCCTTTTCATTTTGCCACAATTCCACTGTTTGATTTTGCTGTATTAAGCAGTATGTTTGACTATGATCTTCTTCTATCTCTATGATCAGATCAAAACACTTTCCTTTATACTAAGATGCACAGACAATTAAATGTTCCGTCCAGTCAAATTTAAAAACAAAATCTTGAAAAGCTTATAGGGAAATCAGCCTCCTCACTCAGTACTTCAGATAAACCTATCATGAATCAAATACAGGCCTGCTGTTGCTGATCTTTGGAAAATACTACTTGTCCCACTGTTAGGCTGCATTCACATGGGTCTTGTATGTGCATTCTGGGAATCCGCATCTGTCAGTGGTAGCCCACATGTCATTGTACATGGTACAATTGACTGCGGTTTGAGATAGATAATTGTCCCTGACCACATCTATCCTGCGTCCAGGGACACTCATCTATTCCGAACTGCAGTCAATTGTACCATGTATGATTACATGCGGACTACAAGTGACAGATGTGGCCGCTGTCACCCTGTCATTAACTTAAATGGGCACAGCGGCCGCATCTGAACAGCACACCTGTAACGAGTCCCGAGGGTTCAGACCGCTCGGGTCTCCCCACATGCAGGGACGGACAAATTGCGTTCCACGGCGGAACGCGGAAGCCGGTCGTCACGGCAATTGACTCCTCCCTCACTCCTGGGCTATTTAAAGCCCCAGCTGAGGCAGTATGGCGTTCAACTATTGAAGTCAGAACGCCTGCTGCCTCATTGACTCTGAACCCTACAATCTCCCTATTTACCCTGCCTTGGAAGGAATCCCTCTGGACAATCTCTGCCTCAATCTACCCTGCCTGGGAAGGACCCCTCCTAGACCATCAGAAGGACCTGCTGCTTGGTTACAGACCAGAAGCTCCCAAACGCAAGTATCCCCCAGGGGAAAACTAAAACCATAGACTGTATTGATTACCTGAACTGTCCTTAAAGGGGAACTCCCTGGTATATCGGAGATTTATTATCAGTTTACTACCTATATTACTACAAACCATATCATCCCATCTCATTTATTGATATTAGGCTATGATGCAATAGCTCTGCATTTCTTTTTGGTTACATACGGTTGTGATGCTAGAGTCCCAAACTCCCCGTTTAAGATTGGGAGTGACGCCTGGGACTCGAACCTGAGAAGCCGTCTCCAACCACCAAATGCGTGCTAAACTCCGCAGTTGTGAATCCCAATTGCCACTAAAGCAGTCGTGACAACACCATTCCTGAGGCAAGAATCTGCATCGCACTCACAAAGGGCATTAGGCTGAAATAGTGGCTCTAATGCTTTTTGAATAACTGACCTGGTATAAGCATGTATATCAGTAAAGTAAAAAAAAATACAGTCTACCTAGTTCCAGGTCTGAAAAACATTGAAGCAAGAGAGCCAACTTGATAGATAGGCAACTAGCATTTTTAGAAGGAGAGATCAGCAACAGCAGCCTAAATGTTGTGACAGGTTTAATACATTTTTTTCTAATGTAATGCTGGGCACACACCTTACAACCATCGCAAGACTTTTGTCTTGCGATGGTTGTAAGGTAATTAAAAAGGTAAGGTAATTAAAAAAACGTACGATCTGCCTATGTTGAAGAGGCAGATCGTACTTGCGATGATCGCAAGCCCACCCACTGAGGGGCGGGCTTCCGATGACCGCAATGCTGAATGGGCAGTGTGCGCTTGCGCACACCGGCCCGTGCGGCATTTATCTTACGAACATGCCCCACACCCGCCGACAATCGTACGATTCTCGGCTGGTTTTCGAACATGTTCCTAGGATAAAAGTCGTGCGACCTTACAGTAGCAGAGGTCGCACGCCTGCCACACACCTTGCAATAATCGTACGATCGCGGGATTTCACGCGATTATCGTACGATTATCGCACGATTATCGCAAGGTGTATGGGCACCTTAATTGTGATCTAAGAACCCCTGCTGGTAATGCAGGAGAGCTCTTTTCAAACTCACCAACTGAAAGCTCGTTGCTGTCTCTCACATACAGAAAGACTGGTGCAAACAAATGTAAGTTTGAATGGGATTGATGATTTGGAAAGCGAATAGAGGCAGTTACACAGCCCTGTGACCCTCTGTGGTGTTCTCTAGAATCTGGTTAAAGATAAATCTGATTTAGGTAAATTTAGTGATTTTTTTTACCTTAGCACAGTGTTACAGTGTTTGCTGGATAGCCTAAGTATTTACATTTCTCGACAAATTAAGTCTGCGGCGCTGACTCATTAACTGGAATATACTGTATCTCTTGGGTATCCAGAATTTCACAGTTCCTTCTTTGTTCTGTTGTACTCTTTCCTCTACACTGGTGGAGTCCCACCTCTTCCCATTCCATACAGAAATATCAATTTCACTTGAAGTAACCATTTAAGGAAAGCATATTAGGCAGTCAAATATACGAATGTCCACTTTTGTAAGACCTAGATATTTAGTATTCATAATGGTTGGAATATGTGGGCAATCACTAAAATGATTACATATTAACATCTCAATACGTTTTTGGTTTAATTTAAAGAACTTGGTTTTCCATTTAGCTACATGAATAATTGAATGGATGTTGATGAGACAGGGGAGAAAACTCCATAAACTTATACCTTTCCTATTTATGTCTAGTTAAAAGCTCTGTGGTGTAGTGCTGCTAAAGACTCATTTGGCCTCTGGTCCACAACTATGAATTGGGATTTGGTAAAAAGCAGTCACCATTTTCTGAGTTCACTGAAGCTGGCCCCTCTGTCTGTGTGCTGCTCAGAGTCTTCAACTCTGCCAGGTACTGTGTCTATGGAGGCTGCTCTCACCCATCATCCTCAGTGCACCAGACACAGTGCATTTGCTAAATTGTCAGTGATTACTACACACTCTTTCTACCTTTCCTTTATTTTTAAATTTCCGATGTTCATGAAAAGCACTAATTCTTCTAATTTATTGTGACATCTTTCTTCTTCCATGTCACAGAGTTGCTGATATTGCCACTGTCACATAACTAGCAGGTGCAGGGGCGTAACTAGAAATCACAGGGCCCCATAGCAAAATTTTGTATGGGGCCCTGTGATTTCTAGTTAAGCCCACCTGATAACCCAAACAGCCCACCTGAGGGTGACCCTGCCGAGCCCACCATAGACTCTCTATGGTGGGCTCTGCAGGGTCTCAGGTGGCCAGTCAAGCCGTCTTACCTGTCTGTTCCGATCCTCTGTCGCCTCCTTCTCCTCCACCATCACTTGCGGGCCCCGCCTCCTCCGTCACTGGGCCCCACCTCCTCGATCACCGGGCCCCGCCTCCTCCATCAGTAAGCCCTGCCTCCTCAATCGCTGGGCCCCGCCTCCTCCATCGCTGCTCACTGCCTGGGTCGCTATGGTGATTGTTACGCCACTGAGCAGGTGTTAGGCAAGGTCAGTTTTTTAGAGCATGGGTCAAAGGAAATTTACAGCTAGCTCCGTTTGTCCTCTGTGTGGCGCAATCACAATGTATACATCAGAATCCACCATCCAACGGTTCTGTCACTGTTGTAGTTAGTCAGCAGATTCAGCTTTGTTGTATAATATTTTTACACAAGAAAAACTTTTTTTCAATGTTAGGTTTGGGAAAAGGGTACAAACAGAAGATCTGGGAAGAAGCATGCTGTGCACTTTATGTTTGGCATTACCAGAGCTCTCTAAGCAAAATTTTGCATAGAAAGAAGAGATATTTGTTGAAAGTACCTTAAAAGTGAAATATACACCTTTTTAAAATTAGAGTGTTGCTTAAGACCCACTCTTGCCTTTATTACCCCCGAAAATGCATCTGCTGTGCCCCTCTCAGATCCTATTTAACTAGGATGCTGGAGCTTAACTTCCTCTGACTTTATAGCTGAACCATGCCAAATGCTATTCCACTGTCCAGAGATATTGCCTTGGGTCAGATTTTCCTTAACTTCATGGCTAAGCCCTTTCTGTTGCCATTTTATGATCTGAGACTGACTCAATGGTGTGCTAGGTCACTCTCATTTGATACAGAGTCAGTCCATAGTAGAGTTTAGTCATAAAGTCAGGGAAAATCAGAGAGAAAAAAATAGAGTAAGTCAGGACACCCAAACACTTTGCAAAAATAGATGATATTTTATTAAATTATATAATAGTATTTTATTAAATTTATAAATATTATAGACACAAAATTCTTAGAGCAAAATTCAGCTGATACATGCAAATGCATATGGTACAGATGGTTGATGTAATTCAATAAATAAAACATACCAAAATAAGATTACAAGGGTGGCTTAGTAAGGCAGAAGACCAACAAAGACGCCCAATGTTTCGGGGTAGTCAACCCCTTTTTCAAGGTGGGCCTGAAAAAGGGGTTGCTTACTCCGAAATGTTGGGCTTCTGGTATGCTTTATTTGTTTTGGTATGCTTTATTTATTGTATGACTTCAACTATCTGTACCATATGGCTTTGTATGTATCAGATAATTTTATGGCAAGACAGGAGGCTTCATATTATGCATAACTCTCTTCACTGATTCCTCAGAGCAGCAAAGGAACATAACAGAAAACAGAAATAACCAATAGCACACAGCATATTATAAAGTCTGCCCACACTAAGATCCATCCTCTTTCTTTGCTGCTAGCCTCATGGCAAATCAGTGACTCGTTCATCTCACTCCTGTAATGCTGTTTTGTTCCTATTGCAAATTGCTCTAATAATCACATGCCATTTAATTTTCTTCCTCTGTTCACCCCCCACCCCCCTCAAC
>NW_017307506.1:98341-101051 GCF_000935625.1 Nanorana parkeri
CACCCCCCTCAACCCCCCAAACCCCTGTTCTGCAGTCTAGCGACTCAGCAACTTATTCATACAGAATTGCACGAGTTGTGGGCAAAAGGGGCAATTCAACTGGCCCCAGACTCACCCGGTTTTATCAGCAACATCTTTCTAGTATGAAAGAAAACTGGGGAATTTCGTTGTTTCTCATCATTTCAAGATGGAAGGCATCCATCTTCTCAGGGATCTGTTCTTGGACCGGGACTGACTCATCGCTTAGATCTCAGAGGAGGCCTATCTTACGGTCCCTATACACCCAGACTCAAGGTACTTCCTCGGTTTTCGTTGGACCTCGCTTCTTTGGCAGCTAACCTGCCTTCCCTTTCGGTCTGAGCTCTGCCCCTTGGTACTTTACCAAATTACTGAAACCAGTGATTTCCTTTTTCCACTCCCACGGCATCCGCTCTAGCATTTATCTGGGTGATATACTTCTTTTCAATGGCAACTTGGACAGTCTGCCCGCTCAAACCTCTTGGGTGATTCGCTGGTTACAGGATTTGGGTTTCATAATCGATTTCCCGAAATCCTCATGTCATTCATTCCCAACGTGTGCATTTTCTTGGTTTCGAGATTGACTCGGTCTCCTCCTTACTCCACCTTCCTGCCGCCAAAATTGCCAACATCAAGAAGGAACTCTGGAAGGTGCTTCCTCTGACTCATATCTCCCTGCGCTCTCTGGCCAGGATTGTGGGTCTTCTCTCCTCTTCCATTCAGGCCATTTTTCCCGGGCCTCTTCATTCCCGAGCCATGCAGCGTTTGAAGGCAAAGCATCTCCGGATTAATCCATCCTGCGGCCAGCTGGTCCCTATGGCAGACGACATCAGTGTCGAGCTCATGTGGTGGCTTCTGCACATGGATGCGTGGAATGGCACGGCGATCTTTGGCACTCAGCAAGATTTCAAACTCGAATCAGATGCCAGCCTGTGGGGCTGGGGCGCATCTTGTGCAGACTTGGTGACAGGCGGGCACTGGACACCGGAGGAACGCTTCTTGCACATCAACTGCTTGGAACTTCTAGCTGGCTCTTTCGCTGTCCGCAGTTTTTCCAAGGGCCTGTCGAACTGTTCTATCCTTCTGCATGTGGACAATGTGTCCGCTGTCCGCTACATCAATAGTTTGGGGGTGCCCGTTCAGAGAATTTGTGCACTCTCACGAAGGACCTTTACCACTTTTGCTTCGACAAGCACATCTCCCTCTCTGCCAAATACCTTCCAGGTGTGGAGAATTTCATGGCAGACTGGTTCTCCCATTTTCAGGGGGATGCCAGTGATTGGATGTTGTGCAGGGAAGTGTTTTCTCCCCTTCTTGTGACCCGCGGCCCATGCACACTGGACCTGTTTGTCTCCTCACTAGAATCACCAACTACCTAGTTTCTTCAGTTGGCTCCCCCGTCCTTTCTCCTGATTCATCAGGTCCGCCTACAGTAGGTGAGCCTTCTCCTTGTTACACGACTCTGGCAGGCTCAACCTTGGTTCCCTGCCCAGCTGGAGTTGTCATGCATGGACCCTCTCCTCCTTCCCTGGAGCCCCCTTCTCTTGGAGGATTCGGAAGGGAATTCCCACCCGCTGGTGCTTCAGGATCGTCTTTCTCTTGTGGCCTTGAAGATTTCCGGAGTTCCTGGAATCTGTCGGGCTGATCACCTACTTGACGTGGCTACCGTTCCGCCTGGAACAGATTGGTGTCTGGCTAGGCAACTTGATCCCTTTACGGCTTCTGTGACTGATGTGATCAATTTCTTGTCTGCACTTTTTGCTAAGGGGAAATCCTAACGTACTGTCAATGTCTCGCGCTTCGCTATTTCGGCGGGCCACGTCTTCGTGGCTGGTCTGCCGATTGGCCGGGACTCTCTACTCTGTTGACTCCTTCGAGGCATCCGCCTCTCTCGTCCTCTGCCTCTCTCGTCCTCCGGCTCCTTGCTATTCCCATGCTTGGGATGTCTCGATTGTCTTGACATTCTTGCGTGCCTGGCCGGACAATGTCTTTAAAACAATTTGTCGACCAAGTTGACCACCTTGCTTTGTCTGGTTTCCTTTTGTCGTGTGTCTGATGTCAAGGCTTTTGATCATGATGCTCTGTACTTCATGCCAGATGGGGTATTCTTTTCCCTATCTTGCCTAAGACCTTGTCTTCTTCTGTTTCCTATCCCCGCTTGCCTGCGGAACCGTCCTTACACGTCGCCCGTTTTCTTCAAGTTTATCAGCACAGGACAGCTGCTTTGCTAGCTACCAAGCACCAACTGCTTATTTCTTTTGTTCGACCTTTTCTTCCTGTGGCGGCACCTACTCTGGCTCGGTGGGTGCATTGGCTGCTCTCTCTTGCCAATGTGGACCCCTCTTTTGGCGCTCATTCGATCTGGGGTGCAGCAGCCTCTCAAGCTCATTCCTCTGGTAGTTCTCTCGCTGACATCATGCGGTCAGCATATTGGTCCATGGAATATACCTTTCGGACCTTCTACTTCAGACCGATTGCACACTCCATGACTTCTCTCCTTCAGCGTTAAAACTGCAAAAATGAGCCTCCTGTCTTGCCATAAAATTGATGATTGTTCTAGCTTTCGTGACCGAATAATTGGAATTTTATTAAAGACGGGAGGCAAATATTATTCCCACCCGTGGCTGTTAATGCTTGTCCGTGCCATGGGTATATATATATATATATATATATAAAATGTGTTTTATTCTAC
>NW_017307506.1:101841-107174 GCF_000935625.1 Nanorana parkeri
TATATATATATAAAATGTGTTTTATTCTACTTACTATTTGCACTTTATCTTCTGTACTGTTATGTCAAAATCGTTTGTTTTGCCGTTACGTTTTTGTTGTTTCTAGTTTCAGTTTAACGATTCGATGTGCTCTATGACATTCCTGGTGTTCCGGATAGTTATTATCAGGTTCGGTTTTCCTTGGTTCCAGTTTGACTTTGTATATTTTCTACCTGTTTCGTTCATGGAGACTGTTTCAAAGAAAGAGGACGGATCTTAGTGTGGGTTGACTTTATAATATGCTGTATGCTACTACTGGTTATTTCTGTTTTTTTAATGTTCTTTTGCTGCTATGAGGAATCAGTAAAGAGAGTTATGCAAAATATTTGCCTCCTGTGTTTAATAAAATTTCAGAGTATTCGGTCACTAAAGTTAGAATAATCATCAGTTTTATGGCAAGACCGGAGGCTTCATATTTTGCAGTTTGCAATTTTTGTGCTTAGAATTTCTAAATTATGTGTATACTTTTTTCTCTTATAATATAATCTATTTATGCAAAGTGTTGGAGTGTGCTCGTTTGCTATATTTTTACTTTGGATTGCCACTACAGGAAGAGGGTAGCTCCCTTTATTTATAGTTTTAGTACAAAACAAGCGGCGGCTTCCCCTGCTGTACATTTAGCCCTGCATGCCCAAATCAGGGCTAAATGTAAAAAAACAATTACATGCCTGGCGCCTGGAACTGTTTGTCCCGGATGTAAGGGGGTAAGAAATTCCACACCCATGCTGCCCCTGTACTCCCTGCTGCCCCAAGGCCAGGCCCCAATTGGCCTTGTGGGAAATATGGCCCTGGCTAACACCGCCTATTACTGTGATAAAATAACCACTTAAACAGGCTCAATTTTTTCTTGAGAAATGAGAATGTAACACTGTGATATGTGGAGAAAGGACATCCTGTGATGAAGCAGACTTTTTCATGGTTTATTAAACGGACACCTTTGTCTTTTCTCCAGATATGACAGTGTTATTTTATCGCTTCTCAAAAAAAGTTTGAGCCTGTTTAAGTGGCCAATTTATTACAGTGTTAGGTGGTGATAAGCAGCAGTGACCTCTCACTGTGATATCAGGAGAAAGTACTGGAAAGAAACAGGGAAGGCTTTTCAGGTATGCACACAGGAATTCCTGGGAGGAAACCTATGATCCTGATACAGAGGGTCATACGTTATTCCTTCCACATATGTGGATAAAAACTAAAAACACATAGAACGCTCTATATTATTATTTTTTGTATTATAGAAAGCCCCCTAAACATTAGTATTATTTTAATAAAACTTATGGGATGCTGTTTTTTGCACAGTAAAAATATATGATCTCTCTTTTTTTTTCATTGCAAACAATTTTGTACTAAACCTCTGCAACCATAAAACAAAGGGCTTGTTGAATTGAATTGCATTGATCAGCTACATCAACACAGGATCAATGCACGGATGCTGAGAAAACACCTGTCCTCTATGTACGCTTTTCACACCATACAAGTGTGTTGATGTATTGTGCATAAAAATGCAGCATGTTTGCATGTCTGCATTTTTATGCAACACAATGCACAACAACATGTTATAACACATGGCAGCATGTTGCATAGAATTGAATGAAGGGTTTTCTTGCTAATTGGGCTTATTCACACCATGTCCAACGCAGACTCAACACAAGTACAAACAGAAAACAATTGTTTTCTGTGTGCCCTGTTTACACCATAACACTTATCACAGTAATAAAGCGCTTTCCTACTTTTCACTGTTTATTAAACAGGTACATTGCTATTACTCTCTGTGTACTTATCACCATGGAGAGAAAAGACAAGATATTTCAGTTCCTACCTGGCTTATCATGGTTTATTAAACACCACTTTAGAGACTTTTCACTGCGATAAGGTGAGAAAAGTCTCATCACTGCTTACTCTATTTTCACAGTTTATTAAACGTACACTTAAATGTGCTGAAAAGGTTGCACAAAAAAAAAAAAAATTACTAATTTTTTTGCCATTTTGGCTCTTACCTGAAATTACCTTGAAAATGAACCATTATAGACATTTTTGGTCAATACAGTATATGGAACCAAAATGAGCACATTTTGTTGAATTCAACCCACTCCGCCATCACAATCTTACCATGCACTGACAAGGTTTGCTTTTCTATATCAGCAGTTATTTAGGAATTTAAAGTCTGATTAAATTCACTGAAACACATATTTAGTCAGACAGACAATGTACTAGCAACCATTTTTATATTCTTATTTATATACGGCACTATATATTAGATATGGCCAGGCACATCCACTCTCTTCCCCCGAACAGCCAGGGTGTGCATGGACAGACAGTGATGAGTAATATGCTTTGTATTCATTTATGTCAGCATACAGCACTGAAGTGGGATTGCAGGTAGCACATTTCTACTAAGTGAAATAGGCAGTTAAAGGAATTACCTAGTGAAAATCAGCTAAAAATTAAAAACACACAGCAATACACGACCTCAAAGAGGAAAAAAAGGGCTTTAAGATATTATGACAACCTCTGTGACCATAGCAGAAGAAGATCTCCAGATAACTCTTCCTGAGACATTACTGACCCCTCTGGTCATATTATTTTAATAAATCAGAGTCATTACACATTTAGAGCTTCAATCTTTTGCCAATTTTTTTATTGCTGATGTATTTAAAAGAACCATACTCATAAAACTACTTAAGAAAATCCTTAGCAATTAAGAAGAGCTTAGATAAATACAAAATGTTGATTTAGTTGGTGAATTACTCTGCACGCCAACAACGCTGCCATAATAAGTAAGTTAAAATCTGCCAAAAGTATCCTTTGTTCAGTTGTTAGAATATGGAATAGGTCTCTTCAGACATTTATTGGCTTCTGGTTTCCCCATATTTATTTTTAATTTAACATTTTTCCTACTGTACATAAACAGCCTTCACTTATGTGGGATTTTATAGGGGCTGAAGTGATAACTAGGACATTCTAATGCTGGGTTATAGAAGCTGTGACTCCTTGAGTGTTATTACAAGTTCTATCATGCTTTGCTGCTAGCCATAGGTACCATATCACCAGCTATTTGGTTACATAGGTGAACATTAGAGCCAAAAACACATTTTAGGAAGAAAATAATTTGCATTTATGTTGCCAAACTCAGTACAAACATAGTAAAAGGTCATACATATCCAAAAATGACATCTAGTAAATTAATCACCCACTGATTTCCTATATCTTTTGGGGATTGCTTAAAGTGACTCTAAACTCAGGAGTTAAATAGACATGTGCGATTTGTTTCGCTACGAATCGAAATTCGTACGAATTTTCCTGAAATTCCGAATTTCGGAGCATCCGAAATCCGAATGGCAGTTTCCGAATTATATCCGAAATACGAAATTCCGTTTCGGATCCGAATTTCTTTGAAACAGGAACTGATATTACCCCTGTAAATGAGGTTGAACAACATGACAAGATTTTTTTTAATCCGAGATACGGATCCGCAGCTGCTGATGCATTACAATACACAGTTACACACACAGGCAGGAAATACGAAATTCCGTTGACGTATTTTCGTTCCGCTACGAACATTCATTTTATATTGAAGTTAAAAATCAAAGTACATTTATATTGGAGTTGAAGGTATTTTTTTTTAAATACGAAATACGAAATTCGGATACGGAATCCGTTAACGGAATTCGTATTTCGTTTTGGTTGACCAATCAGAGGTTCTCTTCTGCTGCTGAGAGTTGCATTACAAATACAGGCAGGAAATACGAAATTCTGTTGACGTATTTTCGTTCCGCTACGAACATTCATTTTATATTGAAGTTAAAAATCAAAGTACATTTATATTGGAGTTGAAGGTATTTTTTTTTAAATACGAAATACGAAATTCGGATCCGGAATCCGTTAACGGAATTCATATTTCGTATAAAAAAAAAACAACTACCACTCCAATATTAACAAAGGTATTTTGCTTTTTAACTTCATCATAACGAATGTTCGTAAAGTTACGAAAATATAACCGCCACTAACGCAAATTCGTATTTCGTACGAATCCGAATCCGAATTGAGTTCAGTTACGAATTACGAAATACGAAATAACGGATATTCCGAAACAAAACGAAACAGAACAAATGTTTTGACGGCGTACAAGTCTAGAGTTAAATGCTAACAATGCATTCAAATACCTTACCTATAAACAAAATGGTACTTATTTGTGTATCACTCAGCTGTAGATCCTAAAATCATCTATAAATTGATGTTAATGTCCTTCCTTCTGGAGGGTGCTACTTTTGTTCCCCATGGTCTCTGTATTTGTTGTTAAGTGATCACCACTCCAAGCATAATCCCGTGATGTATTACAATCTAATTTTTGCTTTACTAATATGTGTTGAGATTATAGTCTATCACGGGAGTGAACTTGGAGTGTTGGCTACTTTACAACACACACAGGGACACAACAGTGCTATTTTGTATTTGTGTGTGTGTCGGGTGGCATTTTTACCCGACTGTACTATAAGCTCAGCCTCCTGTGACAGCGTGTTAGGAAAGAGAGTGAGGTACAAACACTCAACCATCAGTGATCGCTGAGTGTTTGTAAATAGTTGAGGACATAGGGGTCTATTCACAAAGGTGCCGAAGGATCTAGCCGTAGCTTCGGTTGATCCTTTCGGCTAGCTTGATCCCTTCGGCCCCACTATAGCCCGTACAGCTCCCGAACGTGGCCGAGAGGCTCAGTCGAGCCGAACGCATATGCATCGGCTCGGCTGAGCCGTGCTGAAAGCTGAAGCTGGTCGAGCGGCCGGCCATTGGCAGCTGGGTGGAGCCAGCCGTGATCTTACGGCTGGCTCCGGTCACTTGCAGAGAGATCAGCGTCCCTGGTTACCTGCTAACCAGGGACACTGATCTCCAAACAGCTAACTCTCCCTGGCACCCCGGGAGTCTCCTGCTCCCGGCCGCCAAGGAGAGAAACACTGCTAAAATAAATATAAAAAAATTAAAACATTTATAAAAAATAAAAATAAAAATAAAAATTAGAAAAAGTTAAAATAAAAAACATTTCTGGTTTTGGTTTCCGTTTGGGCCTGACTTTTTTTTATTTTGGTTTAGTTTCTGTTTTGAAATTTTCATTTCGGTGTACCTTTAGTTAACCACCTGCCGTCCGCCCGTTGTAAAAAAAAGGAACGAAAGGCACTACAGCATTTGTGGGTTGCCGTCTCCAGACGGCATTTTTTCACTGCTCGCGCGCGCCCCCTAGCGTGCGCGCACGGGCAGGAAAAACCCGACCAATGCAAACACCACATATAGACTATCGGCGGCTC
>NW_017307506.1:107426-111953 GCF_000935625.1 Nanorana parkeri
TTGTTATCCCCCTATATAATAGCAATAACAATAAGTGCAAAAAAAAAAATATATATAAAAAAATAAAAATAAAAGTCACATAAAATAAAAGTCACATATACAAAAGTAAAATAAAATAAAAGTCACATATAAAAAAAGTTTAAAAAAACCCCCAAAATGTTTAACTCCCCCACCCCCATGTTTACACAAATATAAACGTAAATACGCGCCCGGTGCACCAGCGCGCAAAAACGACAATTGCGCTACACACGTTACATATCGCGGCGAACGTCGCAGTGAGAGCAATCATTTTAGGGCCATCAATCACTGATAACACTAAACTGATGAGCGGTAAAAGCTTTTAAAGCGTCGCCTATGGCCAATTTTGGGTATTATCGTTTTTTGAGGTTTCGCGTGCGCACGCAATTTTAAGGCTTGTCATGTTTGGTGTCTTTTTACCCGACGTGACCCCGTCTTTTATATTTTACAAAAAAATTGGGTAATAATAAATGTTTTATTATTTAATATAGTAAAAAATTAAAACCCCAGTGGTGATTAAATACCACCAAAATAAAGCTCTATCTGTCCCCAAAAAATGGTATAAAATTCATTTCAGTACAGCGTTGCATGACGGAATAAATGTCAGTCAAAGTCCCGCAGCGCTGAATACTGAAAAATGGCCTGGATGGGAAGGGGGTTTAACACCGCGGATGTCAAATGGTTAATACTCATATTACTGTGGATTGAGAATTCACACAGCTCATTTCCTTAAGCCATTGTTCTTTGGCATTAGTGTAGCTAGTTAATATACTGCTATCTTGTGTGAATTTTGGTTATTGCACCATCTTTTTCTGTGTTCCTTCCCATTTTATGATGTATTTCCCCTTTCTTCTCACATTCTCATTATGGGCTCAAAATGGCTGCTTGTCTCATGGCCATGTCTCGTATGGGGGGAAACATTACTATGTTTTGACCTGCAAATATCGTCTGTTCAATTATCTGCTACATCCTGTTGTCTGCTGTAAGCTGCTGCATTCAAGAAAGATCTTCGTGGATGAAAAGGTGGTCTTCGTGGTGAGTTCAGCTATCTGATAAAGACTGTGCGCTGTGATTATATCTGCTTATACAGGCCAGGCATAGATAAATCACTAATATAACGGTTGAGGTCAGAATATTCAAAACATGGTAGAATTTCTACAGCCTGCTGTGTATATATTTGTGCCTAATCTGCAATCAGCAATGCAAGCTCAGTGCCATCCACCATCTTGTGAAAGCTTACTGCACTTCACCTGTGAATGTTGAAAACTGTTTCTCTGCATTGAACTGTGTTACCCCACCTGTCTAAGCTGCTGTTTGTCTTCTTAAAGAGACAGTAACCATGTTTTGCAAAACCATGAAAAATGTCTAGACAAGGCTCTGAGCACTCTATTATCGCTGAACCAATGCAGATTCATCATGCCCCTGACCAAACAGATTCTGCAGATTTTGCAGAGCAGAATGTAAGACCCAAATGCACAACAAAACCGACACACTCAATCTTTCAGAACTATGGGACAGACAGGGGCGGACTGGGCCGGGGGCAGGGTGGCAATTGCCCCCCGGGCCTCTGTGCTGCCTTTAAAAACGGGGCTGGCCACGCTAATAGAATTTTACGGCCGCCGGTGCAGTGGCTCCCTCCGCCGCCACTTACAGAGTACGGCTCTGTACACGGCGGCCGATCGCTCCTCTAGGCTGACCTCTGGAGGCCCCCGCGGGGCACAGGATCGGCACAGGAACGCGGGGAGGAGAAGAAGTAAGTGTGAGGGGATGACAGCCGCCGACAGACAGGCCCAATCTCAGAAGCAAGTTGCTGGAAGACTGCTCAGGTAAGCCTGCACTCTCCCCCCCCACATGGTGCTCTATAATGTATTGCTGGGATTTGTATTCCTCTATAGCTGATGGTACATTGTGCTGTATATTATACATGGGAATACAAATCCCAGCATACATTGTACGCTGTATGTATAATGTACTATTTCTGGGATTTGTTGTACTCCTCTATAGCTGGTGGTATACTGCATTGCGCTGTATAGAGGACTACAAATCCCAGCAATAATATATTATACAGCGCAATGCAGAATACCGCCAGCTATAATGTACTATTGCTGGGATTTGTTGCACTCCTCTATAGCTGGTGGTATTCTGCATTGCGCTGTATAGAGGACTACAAATCCCAGCAATAGTACTATTGCTGGGATTTGTTGTATTCCTCTATTGCTGTAGGTATTCTGCATTGCGCTGTATAATGTATTATTGCTGGGATTTGTAGTCCTCAATAACCGGTGCCATTCTGCATTGATTGATTGCTGTATAATTTTACACTTTCCATTTCACTATATTGCACACCACACTTTTTTTTTTTTTCTTCCACCGATCCAAGCTTGCTCCTGTGATGGACTACAATCTCAATACAAACTAACAAACTCGGCCCCTATGGAAGTGACACAGTTGAGAAAATGTATAGGATCGAGAAAAATTATAGAACACTGACACTGTCCAGCCCCTCCCACTAACCTCCCACTCTCCTCCCACAGCTCACAGCCCAGAAGCATGGACAGCCAGCGGCGGTCTACAGTGGGTGAGAGTGCCTAAGTGCCAGACATGGAGCAGAGAAAGGCCAGAACCATGTAGGGAGCCTAGTGGGAGGAGAGCACCATCCCCCAGCCAATCACCCCTTTCATGAACTTACTAGGAGTCCTCACATCAGCCGACCATTCACTACTGTTACATGGATGGCAAAAGTGGCAGACCGGGGCGGGTAGAAGGCGGGGAAGAGGCAGAGCGGGAGGGGGGCCAAGTTGCTGCACCATGGGCCTCTGGGTTGTACTTGCCCCCTGGGCTAAAAGTTGCCAGTCAGCCCCTGTGGACAGACCTTCACAATGCACATCAGTCTTGCCACACTTTAATGATCAACTAGCTGAATTAAGAGACTCTGTAGATCGCCTATCTGCAGTTTATGAACGTCTCCAGCGGCTGTCTGCAAAATACACAGCTTTCTTAAAGGACTCTAATATGGAGGACTCTTCAGCAGAACTAACAAAAACTGATGCACTAAACCAACAAAGAGATCTCTTAGTGGAAGATGCTAAGGCAGAACTCCGCATTGCTTACCTGCAGGAATCAGATCTCATAAATCCACATCAACTAAGCTCACTGCACGATCTTCTAGGTCCTTTCACTCCAGAAGTTCAACATTAAGCAACAAGCTAATAGAAGCCCACACAAATATGGAAACAAATAAAGTGTGAAGCTTCTTTGCCAAAAAGGAAGCAGAAATAGAAGCACAAAGGGCAGTTCGCCAAGCAGAAATGGAAACGCAAAGGGTAACTCGCCAAGCAGAGATGGAAACACAAAGCAAAGCTCGCCAAGCAGAGATGGAAACTCATAAAGCAGAGGCAGATGCTCAAAGCAAAGTTCTCTTAAAGCACACATGGCTGCTCAACAAGCAGAGGCAGAATCCAAAATAAAGATTCTGCAAATGGAAAGGGAAGAAGCAGCTGCCCTAGCAAGGCTGAAAGTCCTTGAACAAGCATTGGGACAAAGTACTAATTTGGACTGTTCTATCCCTGCAGAACTGGAGGATATTGTTGAACACACCAGTGAATATGTACTAAAGCATAATGTTTGCAATGATACAGAGCCATCTCCTGTACCTGCTAACAACACTGTTTTGACTCTCAACAAAGACAGACACGGAGAGACTAAGCGGAGGGGCTACATGACTGGGGGGAGGAATAGTCCCGGGAGAAAGGGTTAAACAATAAAATGGGAAGAACTGCTCTTACCTGATTGGACGTGGGAGTCAGGTGTCCGGGAGGAGCCGCATGGGAAGGAGCTGCGAGGGCTGAGGGACGTCCTCTTTCCGGAAATCGACGAAGGAAGCAGGTTGTCCCACCCTCCCTCCCTTGAATTCTGTGATTTTGGGGTTTTTTTCTTTTGTCACGGCAGCTTGGCGGGTTAGGGGGTCTTTGGGGGGTCTACAAAAATCGGAGTTCATTACAAAAATGGGGGGCCCTCAGCTGGTATGGGTGCTTCCCCCTGTTGGTGTCCGGATTTGTAAAGGGCGGGGCCTGGCCCCTTGGGAACCCAGAAGGAGTAAGTGTCCTCGAGCTGGTTGTGGTGCGGCTGGGGACATGGGTGGAGTGTTATGAGAGGCCTTTTGGGGTGGCAGGCACCCAAAGACCCCTTCTCAGGTCAACCATTGTTTAAAGTATTATTTTGTATACCGTATATTCTCGAGTATAAGCCGACCCGAATATAAGCCCAGGTACCTAATTTTACCACAAAGAACTGGGGAAAAATATTGACTCGAGTATAAGCCTAGGGTGGGAAATGAGGCAGCTACTGGTAAATGTACAAAATGAAGATAGATACCAATAAAATTACATGAATATTTATTTCAAAGAAAAACAATAACCTAGCTCTGTAAGTGGAAAAGGGGGTACAGGGCTACATATCATGTACTACGGATCATTTAACCCATTCATATTAGCAGAGGATAATTGTAAA
>NW_017307506.1:114037-128447 GCF_000935625.1 Nanorana parkeri
CGAGCGTCGCGTCACTGGTGCTCCGGTGGGCGGCGCTCCGAGCAGGGTCATCTGGCAGTCTCCGGCCACCTAACTTTAGGACCTAGAGACTGCCAGATGACCCCGCTCGGTGCGCCGCCCACCGGAGCAGCAGTGACGCGACGCTCGGCGATTTGCTCATCTGCAGATTGTGTTAAAAGACTGAGAACAGTACATGTTGACTACCCAGATGCAGGTCTTGCTGTTGTTGCTGTATCTTTTCCTCCATTCTCATATTTTTGCAGGTTCATCAGTTAACAAGCCTGAACGAGAAATGATCCCAGCTTCAGTGAATCCAACTTGTCTGCTTCATCATCATCAAGATATAATAACACAGCAGCTAAACATAAATACTTTAATAGAGCAATATCTGTTAAAAAGACAGACATCTCACCTCCTGTATCCTCTCCTGCCGAACCAGAGTGATTTGGCTGATAGAGATAAAGACACTAATCGTCAGTGCCACAACAGCCATAGCAAATGTTTGTTCTTCATGTACAGAAGTCTGTGGAGAAGGCTTGAGCCACAAATGTTGTGCCAAAGTATGTCTAGTCAAGATATACCCGGAGGGTTAACCTGAGAAAGCTACCAGGATATATGCCATAATAGATGAATAGAGCAACAGATCCCTGGTTAAACCTATATTCTTTGAGATCTTTGGCATTGCAAGATTGCCCCAAACAGTGCTGCTGTTATGAAAACCTTTCAGCCTGGCGGTCATGCCACAGGATTTAAAGACTTAAGTCTGGGTCATCGACATGTGTTGATACAAAAAGGAAAGTGATAATTTTCGAGACGAAGAGGATAGTAATGTGCGGAAGTGGGAGTAATTCTGCTCATTGCCAGCTGGTGGAAGGTTTTTCAACAGGAAGTGGCGTATTTGAGCGTGTTGCAGAAAGTGGTTAAGGGGGAGCTGGTGATCTTTGTGTAGGTTAAGAAGAGTTTTACAATGCCCCGGAGGTGTCAAAACATCTTGAAGAGCATGGATACCAAGAAGTTTCCTACTCTTGAAGATGGTGGAGTCTTGCCCAGGCGCGAAGGCAGTGGTAGATGTAATAGGCATCATAGGGGAGATTACTCCAGGTAGATTAAAAAGTTTCCTGACCTCCCTCCAAGTAATAATGGTTTCTCTTAGCAGAATATTGAGTTTGAGGTGGGGAGGGAGGAAAGGGAGCGGGGTGTGTAGGATACCCGATAGCAACAAAGGGGATGTTAAATGTCCCTCTAGTGATGTATTGGTGAAAAATGATGTGTCAGATAGCCAATCTCTAACATGGCAAAATATACTGGCTAGGTTGTATAGTCTAATGTTAGGGATGTTTTCACCAAGACGGGTAGCAGGGCATTGGAGTTTGGATAATGCTATTCTGGACCTCTTCCCTCTCTAAATAAACTTTGAGAAGGCTTTATTCAGAGCTTGGATGTGATTGTGTTTGATGAGTCGTGGTATAGTTTGCATTGGGTATAATAGCCGGGCAAAACTAATCATGCGTATCAGGTGACATCTGCCTTGAGTGGAGAAGGATAGTGATCGCCAGTCCCGGAGTTCAGTCAAAATTTTTTGTATGATCGGGGCATAGTTTAGCATGTAGAGATCTGTGGCAAGGCGGGGAATATGGAGACCTAAGTAGCAAATGGAGCGGTATCTAATTTGAATCTTGTAGGGGGTCAGACCACATGGAGGTGCCTATGGTGGGGCTGTTGACATCATGGGGGCCTATAGAGACTCCCGTGTATAAGGGGGAGGAGGCTAGAGAATGGGAGAGCTGTTCAATGGCTATGTTGAAAAGGAGTGGAGACAAAGGACATCCCTGGCAGGTGCCCTTGTATAGGGGGAAAGGAGTGGAAACTGCTGATGGGGTGCATATACGAGCCGTGGGGAAAGTGGAAAGGGTGGAGATGTAGTTCAGGAATATTCCGGAGAATCCCATGCGTGCCATGACCAGGTGAAGCCAAACCCAATTGACATTGTCAAATGCCTTCTCAGCATCCAGGGCTAAAAGAGCCTGTGTACGCCGAGAAGAGCCGGATAGTCTCAGATGTTCCAATGAGGAAATGATTTTGCGTACATTCATAACAGCAGAGCGACCAGAGACAAAACCAAATTGATCTGGAGAGATAAGCTTTGGCAGTATGTCAGCCAGTCTATTGGGTGGGGGGGATCTTGGATGACCTTGGTCAATTCTTCAGGGGTGATATCACAATTCAAAAACTCCAGATCCTTTGGAGAGAGGGAAGGAAGGGTGACGATCTAGAAATGCCTGTCCAGCGGGAAGGTTTCCTGTGTCAGCGGCATATAGGGATCAATAAAAGTAGCTGAACAGTGCACATATAATGTTTGGGTCAGAGTAATGAAATCCCTGAGGGTCCGCTAGTCTCAAAATATGAGAAGGGGAGGGACGGCCACGTGCTAGGTTAGCCAGCAGTTTACCGGCCTTATTACCGAATTTAAAGAGATCAGCATCCTTGTGAGATCTTAGCAAATTGTCATATTGTTGTATCCAATGGTCACATGTTTGTTTGGACTGTATCCACAGAGTTATATTCTGAGGAGAAGGGGTCATTTTATAGTGCAAATAGGCCTCCCTAGCTGCCACACAAGCTTCCACATACTTTTGTCTAGTAATTCTTTTCTGTAAAGTTACATAAGCCAGAATACGTCCTCAGAGGACCACCTTCACTGTTTCCTAGAAAAGAGTGTAATTTGTCACATGTAATACATTATAAGAAGCATATTCAGCCTGACGCATAACTGGTCCATACCTTGTCTTCCCTCCTTCCTCCCCTAATCTCTTTCCACTTGTTTTGTCATCCTCCTAACCTCCCTATAAATAGAAATTATATTGCAAAGCATACTGTATCCTGGATGTTAAGTTGGTTATGTTATATGCATTTTGTTATGTATGCTTCACTTGACTTCAATAAAGAACTATTGAAAGTAAGAAGCATATTCAAACCACCACGATTTAAGAAAAGATATAAAAGTATCATCCTTGTACAAATAAGCAGGAAAACACCATATTTGAGGGGGAGTGTGTAAACCTAAACTCTGAAGAGTGACCACCTCTGGGGCATGGTCGGATATCAACATATCTTCTATGGTAAATGCACCAATTTTGGGCAGGAGGTGGGGAGTGGATAGAAACAAGTCAATGCGGGATAGAGAGTTGTGGGCATGAGAAAAATGAGTGGATTCCCTATCCAAGGGATGAAGAATCAGCTCCTGCAGATGTTTGTCCTGTAGGCTGGGTACAGGGGGGGGGGGGGGTGGACGCGACTATTCACGACAGGGCATGAGAACAATTAGTATATTCCCTGTCCAAGGGGTGGAGGTGTCTCCAGACATCCGATAAACCACAAGACTGAATTAACTCCTGCAGATGCTTGTCTTGTGGGCTAGGCGTAGTGGGGGTAGATGTGAATTCCCAGGACCGGTCTTCCAAGGTGCTCGGAATAGCATTGAAGTCCGGACCTATCAAGGTGCATGAGTGTAGATTTTGGGAGTGCAGCATAACAGAGAGCGAGTCACAGAAGGGTTTGTTATCGGCGTTGGGGCCATAAAAGTTCCAAAGCTCCTATGGTGTCCATGTCGTGTGAGATCAGGGTGTGAGGCAGAGATTTGCTGACAAGGGTGATCACACCCGCCTTTCTTCCAATAGCTGGGGCTCCTACAACTGTACCCACCCAGGATTGTTTCATACACGGTATGTCTGCCACCAGCAGGTGGGTTTCATGGAGCAGAACTATGTCCGTCTTGAGCTTGCGTAAATGTCTAATAATCTGACATCTTTTGTTAGGGGAGCGAAGTCCTTTGACATTCCATGTAACAATCTTCAAGGGGGTTCCCATGGGATGAGACATAAGAGAAGAGTTTCCTCAATCAATGAAGAAGGGAGCACTAGATTTTGGTCGCATGCAGGTGTCCCATTGCTCCTCATGCAACCAGTGTGTGTAGCCCCAAAATATGCAAAGTGAAGAAGGATCGATATAAAAATCCAGAACGATTCCAGGTTGGTGGGAGGGCCCTGTGCCATTCCTCCCGTCAAAAGAGTATCAGGCTGAGACACGGAAGCATGAGAGTGTAGATACAGCCAGTGGAGAGTCCATAAAACGTGGATTATTGAAAAAATAAAAAGTAAAAAACACAAAACCGACATGGGTTGCAACTGTAGTCCAGTCTTGACTACCTTTTTTCCAGATGTCATGTATAAGAAATACACTCCGAGGAGGGTCAACAAATTACTTCTATCCTTGCAGAGCTAGCGGAGACAGAAATTTGAGGCAAGATGGGGGTCCCGTCCCGCCAAAGAGGATGTCCTAAAACAAAAGTAACAATTAGAACACCCGGAGAACAAGCGGAACATGTGTAGGCAGATCACCTGCTTCACCCGCATAGTGGTCAGGTCCACTTAAAAGAGTGGAGAGTGAAAATCGGCAAAACCACCCATCGACAAGTCAGGCCTTCTTCTTCCTGGGGGGACTCTTGCTAGGAGATGGCATTGGCACATCGGCGATCGAGTCAAGGTATTTATTGGCTTGATCAGGGGAGGTGAATTGTAGTGGCCGTCCTTCAGAAGAGGAGAATTTCAGCGTTGCTGGCTAGGCGAGAGTGAATTTGATCTGCTTATTTACCAGCAGTTGGCATACCTTGTGGAATGATTTCCTCTGCTTGGTGAGGTCAGCAGAAGAGTCAGCGAATAGTAGAAGTTTATATCCACCTCCCATTAAATTGTGTTGTGAGCAATAAGCCTGGAGTAGTTGATGCTTCTCAGAGTAATCCAGAAAACGAACAATCGCAGACCTGGGCTTAGTGGTATCCCTAGGTGGGCCCACCCTGTGGGCTCGCTCTACTTTGCAGGGCTTAGCAGATGCCAGCGCCTGTGGTATAACAGAGGAGCAGAAATGATGGAGGGCAGCAGGTTTGACCGATTTAGGTAAGCCTATGACCCTTAAATTATTCCTGCGGGATCGATTCTCCAGATCATCAACTTTATCATAGAGATATTGCACAGTTTTGGATAGATGATCAAGTTTCCTTTGCGCTGAGAATGAAGTATCATCTAGATCATTTACTCTGGATTTGAGTTGTTTGATTTGAATGCCCTGAGATGTCAGCAAGGCATTCAGTTTCCCTAGATGCTGTTGCAGGAAATCTGCAATAATGTTTGCTAGCTCTGGCTTGAGGTGTGAGGCGACAGCAGCAGCCAGGAATTTAAATCAATGGGCCGTTGCGAGGGGGGGAGCAGTGACTCTCCAGTGGAATCCATCATCGGGCACGGCTGCTGTGCATCTTAGTCAGCCATTTTGGATGTGCCGCTCGTCAGTGAGAGACTGCTCCAGGGCTTGTCTCGTCGGTTGGGACTGCGCGATGTAGCGATCCATGACCCGTCACTGGTCCCCTTGCTATGCGGTTGAGTCACACTGACCGGGGCATTTGGGGTCGGCAGGTATCGTGGGTGTTCAGTGTGTGGCGGGACACGGCTAGATCATCTGGCGTCTGAACCGGAAGTCTCGGATAGTCCATATTACACATTGCTTTAACACTAAGCCTCACGATGCTCACTGTCAAGGTTGGCATGCATGCAAAAAACCTCTTTCTGCAAAAGACATTACTGAAAGCAAACTCATCATAATGTACAGTGTACAACAGAATGTCTTTAGCTCAAAAATGAAATGTATATGTGACAAGCAAGACATTCCAAAAAATAACAGTCCAATTGCTAACCTGAACCCATTCGTTGACAGTGATGGTGTGTTAAGGGTTGATGGATGTTTAAACAAGGCTAAGTTGGGAGAGCAAGAACAGAATCCTCTTATTATACCTGTTCACCATCATCTTACCACCTTGCTTATACGGCACTACCATGAAAGGGTTAGGTATCAAGGTAGACATTTCACAGAGGGTTCCATAAGAGCCGCAGGCCTTTGGATTATAGGAGCAAAAAGACAGATCACAACTATACTGCACAACTGTGTTTAGTGCAAACAAAGAGGAAGACAGCAGAAACAACAAACATCAGCTGACAGATTAAGTTTTTACCCACCTTTCACTCACATTAGTCTGGAGGTTTCTGGGCAAAGGATGGTAACAGCTCGCAGAACCCGAGGTGGCCAAGCAAATAGCAAACGATGGGCAGTGCTGTTCACCTCCATGAGTGTGCGTGTGGTACACATTGAAGTGATAGAATCTATGGATGCTTCAAGTTATATCAATGCTCTAAGACAATTCCTTGCCATCAGAGGACCAATGAAGACGTTAAGATCTGACTGTGGACTTAACTTACTGGAGCCTGCCGAGAGTTACAGCTCAACTCTAAGCCAATCCAGGACTTTTTGGCTAAATAAGGCTGTACATAGATTTTCAATCCTCCTCATTCTTCCCACATGGGTGGCTCATGGGAAAGAATGATAGGCATTACACGCAGAATATTGGACTCTATGCTGATGGACTAAAACCACTTGTTCCAGTGTCTACAGATCCAGAACCCCCAACCATCCTTACTACAGCTACTCTTCTTACCCAGAAGCTTGGGTCTGTTCCTGTTCCACCAGGAGACATTAAAGCAGGAAATCTATACCATAATTAGTGGAAGTGAGTACAACACTTAGCCAACTGCTTCTGGAATCGTTGGAAGATGGAGTATCTTTCCCTTCTGCAAGGGCGCAGAAAATTGCAATGTCTGAACTCTAATCTTCAAGTTGGAGACCTTGTTTTGTTCAAGGACTAGCAAGCTGAAAGAATTGAATGGCCCATGGGGCTCATTGTAAAGAGCTTTCCTAGTGATGATGGTAGGGTACGTAAGGTAGAGGTGAAAGTTAGAAGACAAACACTTTCCCCCGACCCATCACAGATCTTGTTTTGCTCTTACCCTTTGGGGACTGAACTTGCTTACCTGCGCTTGTTGTGGCAGAACTATCGCCATAGCGACTCAGCTATGGGGCCCAGCCAGGACCAAGAACAGAGGGATCACCCCGATGCTGTTCAGGCCACCTGGGTCGCTATGGCATCACAGGCTGCAGGACTGTCACTGGCGGCTGTGAGGAGGAACACGCCGCTATCCAGATCACTGACAACCTGTCAGTGATCTGTGCAGTGGCACGTTCCTCCTCACTGCCGCTGCTGAGTCAGTGACAGCCAGCAGCTGCGGTGGAGGAGGAGGCGGGCCCGGCGGCAGTGGAGGAGGCAGGGCCCAGCAGTGATGGAGGAGGAGGTTGGGGCCGGCAGTGGAGGAGGCTGGCAGTGGCTTGGGGCTCACAGGTAAGAGGTGTGCAGGGGTGTGTCCAGCCCAACTAAGACTGTGCAGGGTCTATAGTTTGTGCGGGGTCTCAAGTGGGCTCTGCAGGGTGTCAGGTGGGCTGTCCAGGGTCTATGGTATTGCAGGGTCTCAAGTGGGCTGTGCTGGGTCTCTGGTACTCTGGTATGTGAGGAGTCTCCGGTGGGCTCTGCAGCTTGTCAGATGGACTGTCCGGGGTCAGGATCTCAAGTGGGTTGTGCGGGGTCTCAGGTGGGCTGTGGGGGGTCCCAGGTGGGCTTTCTTTCTTCTCACATTCTCATTATGGCATCAAAATGTCTGCTTGTTTCATAGCCACATGATAATATACGCACATGTGGGAACAAATTACCATGTTTTGACCTGCGAATACCATCTGTTAAATCATCTGCTAAATCCTGTTGTCTGCTGTAACCTGCTGCAATCAAAGATCTTCGTGGATGAAAAGGTATTTGGAGAGTTCGGCTATCTGATAAAGACTGTCCGCAGTGATTGTATCTGCTTATACAAGCCAGGCATAGAGGTCTCAGCAGGGGATAAATCACTAATACAACGGTTAGAGTCAGAATAGCGGTATTTGTTCATATTGGTAAGTTCCACTCATGGTGGCCTGCCTCGGTCCAGCAGAGTACGGCTTACCAATAGGAATAAATTAGGTTGCAGTGATTTTTTCGCTGGAATTGCTGCACGGCATCCGCCAGGGCCATGCAGCAAACATTGCTGATTCGGTGAGAAAACTAAGTATTTGAGGTTGGTGGGTTGCACTTAGAGGTGGTAGGGGGAATTGATTAAAGGAAATTTGTACCAAAGATACAGTTGTCCTTTCAGAATCTACAAAGATCCTTTGCAAATTCCGATCACGCTATGGTTATTACTTACAGTACTGTCTGCTATGAATACCTCCCTTCCTCCACAAACAAAAACATACACACATGACAATACTCAGACTAAGGAGTAGTTGCTCAGGCAAAGACCACTAGGTAATGGGAGAGCTACAAGGAAGGTCCTTCCCTAGGATTTCTTCAATTCTGCATAGTAAATTAAAGTGACACTAAAAACAGAAGTCAATCTTAAAAATGCATTCAAGTACCTTACCTATTAACAAAGACTATTAATAATAACGTACCTTATTGGTGTATCACTCAGCTGTGGATTCCCAAATCATCTCTGACTTCATACTGACACTGTCCTTCCATCTGTAGGGTGGCTACTTTTGTGCCACATAGTCCACGTGTGTGTTGTACAGTAGCCACCGAGCTAAGCGCAATCCCGTGATGGACTATAATCTCAAATTTAGTCTATTAATTTGTATTAAGATTGTAAGGGATTGCGAAATACACTTAGTAGCCAGTGACTGTGTTTTAACAGCCAAGAAGAAACCACTAAAAACATCAGCTGTTCCTGGACCCAGAAAATGCTGTAATACACTGTAGTAGCTACATGATCCCCTTGGCCCTGCCAGAAATCATTGATATATACTTACATTGTGATAAGCTGGACCAATGTAAGTATATATACATTTTTAAAAATGGAGTTAATTTGTAAATGTATCTGTCTACAGTTTTCATTTTTACATTAAGATACAGCATTAAAAAAATGTCCTTGGAAACATGCTTGCAAAAATGTGCATGATACTAAAAAGATCATTCAGAATGTTGGTGTTATTGTAATAGCAAAAGTGTGCCTCCTGGGGCAATGGACAAACTGCGTTGAAACTACGGAGGCAGTAGATACAACATTGGGCCGAATGCTGCAATTTCTACTTATACTGTACAGGACATGTTCACAAATGTGTGGCAGATGGCATATATAATATGAAGATATACCACTATCATTCCATACAGCTGAAACAAAAGAGTTAAATAAACATTATTTATTATCGCATATTGAAAATTAAGTGCAAAAAGTTCACAAGTGTTTGGATAGGTGTGGAAAAGACTTAAGACCTCTGCTAATTCAGTTAAACTTAACTTTTCAAATAAACAATATTTTATCTGAAAAGGTCTATTAACATGTGATAGGAAAACAGAGTGCCTTTTCAATCAGCATCTTTCAGCAATGTGTTAAAGCTGAACTCCAGGCAGGTATAGGCAATTGCATTTTTTTTAATGCAAGCTGTTCTGTCCCTGCTACATGTTACCCTGTGTCCTGTATAGCTCGACATGCAGCTAAACCCTCCTATTCTGCAATAAGCCAGACTTGATGAAATCTTGAAGCTTTACTAAGAAAACAAGGTGGATGAAACTGGTAAAAAAAAGAACATGAAAACATGCAATCAGTCAATTCCCTGATGGGCAGAACACTCCCCGTCTTGTATCAACAGATAACACTATTTTGATTCTCGGAAGAAAAGAACAAGGCCAGTTGAGAAACTGGTCTGAGGAGCAACTTTGCGTCTTTGTTTCTGTGAACGTTAACTTCCACTTTTCACTTTTCTGACTCTCCCATCCACACTTGGAAGAGTTTTGGTGACGAGACCTAAGGTCCACTATTTTCTTTGAGACTGGCAGTCTTTTATGAGAACAATGTCACCAACCTTTAGATTAGTTTGCTCTCTTGCCGCTTTCAGCATGGTTGTATGGTGGAAATATCACAGAAGATGTTTCCTAGGCTTTGAAATTGTCTCCACTGGTGCAAATACAAGTTCTGGGTGCTGGAGTCTCCTGAAGGAGCGCTGACTACTCCAATTTTCTGGAGTAGGCAAAAGAGGGTCCTCTGGTTCATTTGGTACTGATGCTAGAGGTCTGGTATTGATGATGGCTGTGATATCTGCCAAGAATGTTGTCAGACTCTTATGAGTAAGTCTTCCAGGGCCTACTTGTAAGCAGATAGTATTCTGCTGACTATGACAATCATTCTTTCCAATTACATGTTACTGTCAGCCATGACACTAGAAAACGACGGGTCTCATAAAGAAAGAGGAAATACATCACATATGGGAGGAAACACAGAAAAACAGTGCAATAACCAGAATGACCACAAGATGTGAGTATATGAATTAGCCATACAATATCAATGAACAAATGGCTTAAGGAAAATAAACTATATAAATTATCATTTCACATTCATGTGAATATTAACTATGATTATGAATTGTCATATTTTATACAACTATTGTGACAGCACAAGGGGGCTGTGGGAAGTTATGTTTACCCAAATTAACCTTGACTGTTCTGTGCTGGGAGATTTAATTTGTGAACTTTATTTGAACACTGTCTGTCCTAACAAAAGGTTGAATCATTATATGTTAATGGAAGGAAGCTCAGTCTGGCCCTCAGTTTGGTCCTCTACTTTCACTTTCAAACTGTTCAAAGTAGCCTGAAATCTGCACAAACCCCTTCACCAAGGATACATCTAAAAGGTAAGAAATATACAGTATATTTTTCTAATTACTTTTAGGTATGCTGTGTGAATGGGAACACATAACAAACATATAGAGAGGTTTTCTCAAATTTGACTGCAAATGTGGAAATATACTTTAGGTCTTAAATCCTAGGCGCTCAACCTGATTTTTAGGACTAGGTCCCCATACTGATATTATCTATATATCATCTGATGGCATGTATATCATCTGATCTCATGCCATCTATATATCATCTGATGGCATGCGTAGGCACCAGCGTGCACTTGTTGTTTCTACACACCTTGCTTTCTGGTGGCTGGCGCTGTGTCTATTGTGAGCTACCTTGCATTGATAAGATTCCTGCTATTCCTGTGTTAACTATATGTATTAAGTTGAGAGTGGACCGGGGGAGATTTCAGTCCACAACTCCACTGCTGTCCCTGCCTGCCTTTTGCTGGATTTCACAGAGTACAATATGACTGATCAACTGCACAGTCATAGTGACTGCACAGTGGATTAATAGTCAGCACCCCTGCCTTGCAGTACTAGAGTCTTTAGTTTAAGCACTTGAAGACCAGGGTGCTAAACCCCCTTCCTGTCCTGGCCATATTTCAGTATTCAGCGCTGCTGTACTTTCACTGAAGTTTATTCAGTCATGCAACGCTGTACTGAAATTAATTGTATACCATTTTTTGGGGTCAGATAGAGCTTTCTTTTGATGGTATTTAATTACCACTGATTTTACTATATAACAAAATAAGTACCCTAAATTTTGTAAAAAAAACTGTTTTCCTATCAAATGCTATGAAACATTTATTATCACCCCAATTTTTTGGTAAAATATAAAAGACGGGGTCACGTTGGGTAAATAGACACTAAACATGTCAAGCTTTAACATTATGCGCGCCCGTGAAATCGCAGAAAACGACCACACCCAAAATTGGCCATAGGCGAGGCTTTAAAAGCTTACCGCTCATCAGTTTAATGTTATAAGTAATAAATGGCCCTAGAATTATTGCTCTCATTCCAACGTTCGCGGCGATATGTAACAAGTGTGGCACAATAGGCGGAATCATTGTTTTTGCACATTGGCGCACCGACGCATGTTTGTGTGTATATGTGGGGCGAGCGGAGGAAAAAAATTGTGTTATTTTACTTTTTTTTTATTTGTGACTATTTCTTTAGCTTCCATATTTTTTTATGCTTTAATTTTTTTTTTTTTTACACTTAACTTTATTGCTATCACATAGGGGACTAAGAAATCCCCTATGTGATAGCCAATTCACATGACAGGTCCTCTTTATGGAGACATCTCTAAGACCCCTGATGTCACCTAGGGATGCCCAGAGAAGCTGATGAAGCAGAGATCTGCTTCACCAGCTTCTCACCGGTGTTCTGTACTGGTTTTCTTTGTGTCTGTGTGTGTTTCCTCCCACACTCCAAAGACATGCTGGTAGGTTAAATGGCCCTTATCAAATTAGCCATAGTATGTGTTTTCATGCATGTAAAATATTGACCTTAGATTGGAAGCTCATTAAGGGACTTGTGAGCTTGTGTGAATGTACAGTATGTAAAGTGCTGCATAAATTGACAGCACTATATAAATGCCTGTAAAAAATAGATAAGTAGGACTGAAGTGCTCTGATAACTATCAACATTCTGCCATTATGGCAGAGGGGAAAGGTCACTGCACAGGGTCAAAAGCATATTTACTAGCTTGGCAAAGATGATCACTACTCCATCCCACCAAAAAAAGAAATAGTTCAGTTTGAACGGATATGCGTTTTAAAGGGGACATTTTACATAAAATTAGGTAGCTAATATATGATAGCACCCCATTTTCCCTTGCAAAATACCTAGCTGAAAGCAAAAGATAAAAAGTTCTTAAGAAACAAAAAACTAAAAGATATGTACCTTATAAGGATCTTAAAGCCCCTTTCATGCAGGTTTGATCAGGAGGGGATTTATGCACGGATCCCCCATGATCGGAATTGATGTCACACACTGGACTCCGGACTTAGTAATGCACTGGACTCAGGACTTATAAACGCACTGGACTTAGTAATGCCCTGGACTCCGGACTTAGTAACGCACTGGACTACGGACTCACCCGAGGCCCTGCAGAGCCCACCTGAGATCCTGCAGAGCCCACCTGAGACCCCACACAGCCCACCTCAGAGTGACCCTGCAGAGGCCACCATAGATCCTGCACAGCCCATCTGAGACTCTCTAAGGTGGGCTCTGCAGGGTCTTAGGTGGGCTGGTCGAGGTCCCTTTCCCTGCACATGCAGCTCCTTACCTGCTGCTGCTGTTCTCCCCCGACCTCCTCCACCTCTGGCGCCGGACACAACGGACCACCACTGCTGTGCCCCAGCCTCCTCCGCCACCAGACTGGCCCTGCCGTGCTCCCCTACATAGGCATCGGCCTTACCCCCCTGATGGCTGGAGTCGGGGGTACCCGAATGTAAACGGACGCTAACATTGCCGAAGACTAACATTGACCTTCTGATCACCTAAAAAAATGACAGGCGGACCTGATAAAAAAGCCTGTGTGAAAGGGGCCTAAATCTTGTGCGAATGTGCTCCTAAACTGGGGTTTTATGTTTGTTTTTACTTGCCAATTTTGCAATGGGGAGTTTGTGTATGGGGGAAGGAGGGATAGGGGGCGACTATTTACTGGCTACCTAATTATATGTAAAAAGTGGATGACTGAATTTTGAAAAGAAAATTGAGAAACAGGGAATTAAGTTGAAAAGTGCGCATAAAAAATTAGGAAAAGATAGTAAATACTGAAATGAGTATATCGGGTCCTGAAATGGGATTGGCTGGCCACTTCATACAGATTCATAAGATTGCTACAGATTATTTTATGCTTAGTTTTTATTATCATTACAATGTTTAATCTGTTCTGTTCTGTAATACATGACAGACAAAATACTGGCATCCTGTGTGTTCCTTTCTTTTGACATTAGCAGTAGCCGTGTTATGAAATCCAAGATCTGTGCCCCTTGTGACATTATCTGGAATTCCTTCTCCATGAGGCACTAATTATAGCTGGCTTGATGTGCCGTAGGTGGGATTTGTGGCTTCAGTTTCTCTTTTCTTAAAATCCATATTGTTTCATCTTTAAGTTTAGGTTTCTTTAACCCTAAAATCCACATCAAAGGCTGACCCACATATAGAGGGCATTCCCTGACAAGCAGGATGACCTTTCAGATCTTGCTGTGGATATCAGCAGGGTGACTTTGTGAACATGAACATATTTATTTGCAATCAATATAAACATTCTCAAAAGAGAAAAGAAAGAAATTATAGGCTTCTGAACTGCAGAAGAACTTTCTTTTTATGAAAATGTGCCAATATTTGTCTACCAAAGGATCAGATGGAAGCACACTTGGGACCATATTCAGTTACACAGTAACTAGAGAGCAGTGCAGTAAGTTGCAGCAACAAATAAGACATCAACTGTGAAATGCATTGTACACCTATGTACTACAGGTCAGTTTATAGTTAATTGGAGAAATCCCCATAGAAGTACTATACTAGTCGTATGGCACACATGCAGAAAGTGGGAAGAAGAGGCCTAGTCAGCTGAAAGTAAACATTGCAGCAGGACATGTCTGGGTGCAAGAACAAGGTAAGTACAGTATGCACATGAGAAGGAGAGTGATGGCTTAGATGAGCTGAGTCTGTGTGTGTGTGTGTGTGTGTGTGTGTGTGTGTGTGTGTGTGTGTGTGTGTGTGTGTGTGTGTATGTTTTCCCTCTCTTTGTTCTTTT
>NW_017307506.1:128528-131440 GCF_000935625.1 Nanorana parkeri
AGAATATGTGTGTGTGTGTGTGTGTGTATGAGTTTGCCTTCCTTGGTTTCTAATTTATTTTCTTATAAACATGCTAATGAAATCTTTAAATATAAAAAAAAAAGTAAATTTTCATTACATTCCCTATTTTAGATGTAATGGGTGCAATTAATCTTTACATTAATAAATGTAAAAATTAAAGCAAGAAGCAGTGCAATGTCCCTGAAAATTTCCTTTTCTAGCCTCAGGCTATGTGGCTTATCCACACATCACTTGCTGAGGGAACAGTGCATTTTAAAACATGACACATTAGCAGGCCCGGAGCTACCGTAAGGCAAGTCAAGCGGCAGCTTGAGGGCGCTGAAGGGGTGAGGGCGGAAAAATGGTAGTGCTCAGTGGCCGCCGCTGCAGTATGGGTCTCCGAGATTCGACCCCTGTGAGCTGGACCCCGCCTCTAGGTTCCCTCTGCTGTGCCGCTGTGTGTGACTGTGGAGCCAGTGTGGCTGTACCTGCCGTCTGACAGCCATGAAAAGTTTTCTCCGGACTCGGTAGGTGAGTTTGTTGTCTCTCTCCCCCCTCTGTCTCCCGTTCCTGAGCTGCAGCGTGTTTTTTTTCCCCCATGTCCGTCTCCCGGTCCAGAGCTGCAGCAAGAGTGTGGTGTTTTTTTTCCAACTCTCTCACCCCCTTTGTCTCCAGGTCCTGAGCAGGTGTATGTATGTGTGTGTGTGTGTGTGTGTGTTTTTTTTAAAACTCTTTCTCCCCACACTGGTCCCAGGTCCCATCAGTATTAGGCCCCACTCACACCAGTGCAAATGCGGATCAGTACAGCCTTGGGGCCCTGGGCTACTTACATGGGTATCGGCCGTACCAGGGGTGGCATGGCAGAGGTGACAGGGGAGGAGGCGGGCCCCAGCAGTGGCAGGTAAGAGGAGCTGGGAGGAGGTGCAGGGAAAGGGACCCTGACCAGCCCACCTGAGACCCTGCAGAGCCCACCATAGAGAGTCTTGGGTGGGCTGTGCCAGATCTATGGTGGGCTCTGCAGGATCTCAGGTGGGCTCTGCGGGGCCTCAGGTGGGTCCAGAGTCCAGTGCATTCCTGAATCCAGAGTCCAGTTAGTGAATAGGGAGTGCAGTTAGTTTTAGTGAATAGGGAGTGAAGTTAGTGTTAGTGAATAGGGAGTGCGGTTAGTGTTAGCTTATGGTCCTGCTCAACATATTTTGCGGTTCTCCGTACTGTTACAGTACTCTGTACTTCTTCTGTATAGTGCTACATAGAATTTTGTGTTATGTCACCAGGGCAGGTTCGCTGCTAGGCAAAGTAGACAGCTTGTGAGCCTACATCTGAAAATGTTGATTGCGCTATACATGTTAGGTATCGCCGCATACGCCACAGCGAGAGCCACTATAGCTTAATAGAGCACAGATAAAATGTATGGGGATATTGGGGTGGCATTGTGGCATTGTGGCATTGTGGGGGGGGGGGGTCAGAAAATGTCACCTTTGCCTCTGTAGGCAAAAATCATTGCACCGGCCCTGCACATTAGGTAGGGATAGTGTCCTAGTTCTTTGATTTACTTCCTAGGAGAGTCAAAAGCTTGATAAAGTCTATGCATGTATCAGGGGCGGATCCAGAGTCTATTCTCGGGAGGTGCACTGCCAGAAAATTAAGTTTTGCTTACAGAACGGTTAATATTTTATTTAAGACGGTTTCCCGGCCAACCACAATTAAGCCGGCCAAACAACATGGAGCCGGCTTCCCTGGCAATCAGGAAGCCGGTTGGCATGTCATTACCCGCTGCCGGCTTCCTGATTACCCGGGAAGCCTGCTCCATGCCAAAGCCGCCTGATGTCACCAGTGACTCAGGATGGTTGTGCAGGCTCTCACCAGGGGTCCAGCGAGTTTCACAGGTGCGTGTGGGTGCAGCAGAGGCGGCTCCCTAATTAGGCTCTCAGGTGGCCAATGCAGACTGTCAGGTGATCAGTGCAGGCTCTCTGCTGGTCAGTGCGGGATCTGTGGTGGCCAGTGGGGGATCCATAATAATTAGTGGTGGCTCTGTGGTAGCTCCCAGGTGGGTAGTGGGGGCTCCACTGTGGCCAGTGGGAGCTCCCTGGTGATTAGTGGGGGCTCTGTGGTGGCCAGTGGAGGCTCCCTGGTGGCTAGTGTGGGCTCCCTAGTGTAGGCTGACCATTCATCCCTGATTTCTGGGGACAGTCCCCAGATTGAGGAGACCATCCCCTGACAAATGATGTCCCCGGAAATATAAAATAAAACATTTTTGTTTTTTAATACTCACCTGATCCCTGGATCCAGACAAGCCCAGCCTCCAGTCTCCCACGCTGTCAGAAGCTGCATACAGCGTGTGCTGGTTACTACTTAAACCGGCGCGCTGTGTGCAGCTTCTGAGAAGATACGCTATTAGCATAGCGAGGAAGCCGGCTGCGCATTTTGCATCGCTACCGCTATGCTAATAGCGTATCTTCTCAGAAGCTGCACACTGCACGCGCCGGTTTAAGTAATAACCAGCACACTGTGTATGCAGCTTCTGACAGTGGGGGAGACGGGAAGCTGGGCTTGTCAGTGGATCCAGGGATCAGGTGAGTATTAAAAAACAAAAATGTTTTATTTTATGTACCCGGGGACATGTAGGGCTTATTCACACTGGAATCGGCCGGCATGTACAGCTCCGTGCTCGTTCACAGCCATATCGGACAGCTCCCGGGAAGGACAGGTGCTGCGTGTGATTAGTACGCAGCCCCTGTCCTTCTCTATGGGAGTATGCAGCCGCACACCCCCCTACGCTCACCCGCCCTGCACGTCCATACGGGTGCATGTTTCCTTGCTCGGACGCAGACAGGATCCATCCTGTCAGCATACGGGTACGCTCACCCGCACCGACGTGCAGGACGGGTGAGCGCAGGGCGGCGTACGGCCGC
>NW_017307506.1:132619-143743 GCF_000935625.1 Nanorana parkeri
ACGCTATTAGCATAGCGAGGAAGCCGGCTGTGCATTTTGCATCGCTACCGCTATGCTAATAGCGTATCTTCTCAGAAGCTGCACACTGCACGCGCCGGTTTAAGTAATAACCAGCACACTGTGTATGCAGCTTCTGACAGTGGGGGAGACGGGAAGCGGGGCTTGTCAGTGGATCCAGGGATCAGGTGAGTATTAAAAAACAAAAATGTTTTATTTTATGTACCCGGGGACATGTAGGGCTTATTCACACTGGAATCGGCCGGCATGTACAGCTCCGTGCTCGTTCACAGCCATATCGGACAGCTCCCGGGAAGGACAGGTGCTGCGTGTGATTAGTACGCAGCCCCTGTCCTTCTCTATGGGAGTATGCAGCCGCACACCCCCCTACGCTCACCCGCCCTGCACGTCCATATGGGTGCATGTTTCCTGGCTCGGACGGGAATGTTGGATCCATCCTGTCAGCAGACGGGTACGCTCACCCGCACCGAAGTGACGGACGGGTGAGCGTAGGGCGGCGTACGGCCGCGTAGTCCCATAGAGAAGAATGGGGGCTGTGTACTAATCACACGCTGCACCTGTCCTTCCCAGGAGCTGCCAGATACGGCCGTGCACACAGCACGGAGCTGTATGTGCCGGCCAATTGCAGTGTGAATGAGCCCTTAAAAATGTCCCTGGATTTCAAATCACTGGTCACCTTACCCTGGTGGTCAGTGGGGGCTCAGGGGGGCCCTGGTTGGTAGTGAGGGCTCTCCTTTGGCCGCACCAGTCGGTTTGCCCGCAGCAGATGCCGGAGGGCCCGTCACCGAACCCCCCCCGCTAAATAAAAGCCCCCAGCCGTAGGTGCAGTGGCTCCCTCCCTCCATCGCCTCTCTGCCCGGCCGCACGATTACAGAGCCGCATCTGTAGCGGTGCAGGTGGCAGAAAGGCGGCGGAGGGAGGGAACCACTGCACCTGCGGCCGGGGGCTTAATTTAGTGGGGGGGTGACAGGTCCCCTGATGCCCGCGGGCCCTCGGGCAGTGCCCTACTGCCCGAAGGGTCAGTTCACCCCTGGCTGGTGGTATTCAGCATGGCTGTATAATCATTATACAGCACTTCTGAATACCACCAACCCAGCTACAGTCCCCCAGTCCCCCCAACTTGCCAGCCATCACCCACAGTCTCCCCAACCTCACCTCCCTACATGCAGGCTGCAGCACCTCTTCTTCTGTGTCCTTGGCAGCCAGTGGAGGGGAGGGGTCACCGGAGAGGGTCCTCACGATGACCCAGGATGTGGCTGCCTGCCTGTGCCTGCAGAGACGGGTATAGGCTCCGCCTCCACCAGGCTAACAGTAACTTCTTAATGACAGGCAGCCGCCTGTTTCATTCGGATCCATGCACATGCCGGAACATACAGCTGTCCCTCCTCCGTGTCACAGACTTTAAAGCAGTTAATTGTACAAAGTTTTTTTACAATGAACCGCAGTAAAGTCTGTGACACGGAGGAGGGAGAGCTGTCACTACACACTGCGGATAGGTATATGCTACAATTGTAATTGTAGAGAGAAATTCAGCTTCCACGTTTCTTCTGTAAATCCTTTCATAGCCTCCTTTCTGAGTAAATAGAAAGAGTTTTAAAGTAGCACCCAGGAAAAACAAATCAGAGCAGAAAACAAATCAAAGCAATCAAAGCAGAAACATACGTTTGTAAAATGTTTTATCTGCCAATGAATCTATCATTCTCTCCAGCCAGGTTTGTGGTTAACATAAAACTGTCACCCATGGGGGGCGTGGCTTGGCAATGGCCGTGTGAGGCAGCAAACACCTAAGGCTCCAGACACAGCATCACCATAACCGGCACTTTTACCCACTCTAAAGGCAGACACTCACATGTCTAAGAAAAATAAGCAGAAGGGGTGTAAGTCGACCCCTAAATCGGCTTTCCACCGCCTATTTGACGGGGCTTCGGGCCCGGATGAGAGGAGGCCTCTGTCACGCCGCTCTCCAGTACAGAGCGGGCCGCCTGACGCCACTCATCAGCGGGCGGACTTGGCCCCTCCCACCCCGCTCCGTGAAACTAGTCAATCCAGGAGACCGGAGGGGGCGGATCCCCGGACTCGGGTGAGCAGTCACCAGACCCAGCAGCGGGACTCACCGATGCTCCTCTCCCCCGATCGGGACCTGGAGGGAGGGGGCCTTCACCGCACCGCTCTCCAGTGTGGAACGGGCCGCCGGACGCAGCTTCTAGATGGGCAGATTTGGCTCCTCCCACCCCGATGCCTGTGACACAGAGCGCAGAGAGGACGGGAGAAACGGAGCCTTGGCAGACAGGGAGGGAAGGTGAAGCCCAACAGCAAGACCCGCAGCTCCCCCTCCACAGCATGGGACCTGTCACCCACGAGGCAGAGGCGACCCTCTTCACCTTCTGCAGAGGTAGGCCCTCCCCCAATCCTTACTCAGGTGCAGGCCGGAGAGGCCATGGACTCAATTTCCATGAACACCAGGGGAGATCCCACTCTGGCACAGACCCCAACCCTCCATACAACGCATGATCCAGGACAGGGAATGCTCCCACTGCCGCCCCGCACAGGCCTACAACGGGTCCAGACACCCCAAGACCCTTCTCTCAACCAGACTACATGGGCACTACCCCCTACTGTGACGGGCGAGGACAGTTCACTAGGCTCATGACGCTCTGCATCACCCAAGCTCCCATTGACAGGGGAATCCCAATGGAACGAGTTATGCTCAGGGTCGGAGCCCCGTGTAGACACGGATCTCAGATCCTTGCTTCAAGCCCTACCGACAAAGGCTGACAGCGCTCATCCCTACCAAAGCAGACTTTGAAGCATTCACGGCACGTATTGAATCCGTATACAAACAAGACGTCGCTGAAATCCGACAGGAACTCACAACCTTTACATCTAAGCCTACGGTGGTTGAACAATCCCATTCCGATCTCTCAAGTTCCTGTAGGGGGACCTCCGACAGGGAGGGTACAGTATACTTCGAGATTGGGTATCCTTGGTTGTCTTTGTTTACATGGTTGCTTGCTACTTACACTAGAATGCGCCGAGCTTCCATAGGGCTCTCTCCAGGCCTCTTGCTGCCCCCCACCCTGTAAGAGGGGGCTTGAGGGGGGACCTGGGGAGACCCCTAGGTGAGGATCCCTTATGGGAAATTTGTGCCTTGTATCCTCAGGTCCTGTTCTTTTGCACGGTTATACACCTTTCTTATATAGATATGAGTGCGGGAGGCGGCGGTGGTGTGGAGGCCCACCTGGTGACCCTTACCATTGCCTATTTGCATTGGATCCCTTTGGGGCATTCCCGGGGACACCTACCCCCTCCCGCCCTTGCATGGGGGGGTGGGTTGGCCTGGGGAGGGACTTTAGCCGGGATTGTGGTGGATGCCCCTGGCCTGGTCTCCGGCGGGGGATGGGTGGCAACGCCTCCTGTGATGTTTCGTGGGACGATGGATGCCCCCCCTCCCCCACGGAGGAGACTGCCACTCAGGGAGATCGACTACCGTTGGTCGCGTCAATTAAATCGAGTGGTACAGTGGCTGCCCTGCACCGATCGCACGAAATACTCAGGTGGATGTATATATTATGTGTATGTTTAACTTGTTCAGGTGCCAACCATTTACAGGTATTTCCTCTCATTTAATGCTGTGAACCCGGAGCTAGTTATGGTTTCATTGCTCCGTGACTCATTGCCGAGCCTATTAGTTTTTTGTTCTTTTTTTCCCCCCTTAGGCCAGGCAATCTTTGGACCCCACGGTTCGGAGTTCTTGCCACTGAGGTTTGAACCTCCCATAGAAAAGTCCACTGCTCTGCTGATCTAGCAGACTTATCCCAACCCCTGTCGCCCTTCCGTCCCCCCCTCCCTTGTACTCCCCCTTGTACCCCCCCTTCTTTTTCCCTCTCCCCTCTCTCCTTCCTCTCCACTCTCTGTCTCTCTCCTTTTCCTCCCCCCCCTTTTTTTTTCTCTCCTCCCCTTTTACCTTCCTCTCTTTCTCCTCCTGGTTATCCTGAACCACTACCTCTTACTCATCCCCTATTCCACCCACGCACTGGGACATGGAGGAGCTAAAGTTGGTCACTATTAACGCTAAGGGCCTTAATACTCCTGAAAAACGGAAAATGTTACTACAGGACCTCAGGAGATGGGGATCTCATGTAGCCTTCATACAGGAAACCCACTTTAGAGCGGACGCTGCCCCCTCGCTCAGAGATTTCCGTTACCCGTTCTCCTACCACTCCTGCAATGAATCCAAATCCAGGGGGGTAGCTATTGTGCTATCGAGACTGGTTCCTTGGAAGTTTAAGGATTGCCAGACTGATACCGAGGGACGCTACCTGCTTTTGAAGGGTAAGATAGGCCGCACGGCGGTTACGTTTGCGGCAATTTATGCCCCAAACTCCAACCAGGGGGCTTTCCTGGATAGTATTCTGGACAAACTACTGACCTATACGGAGGGGATTTTGATTCTAGGTGGGGATTTCAACCTTACGCTGGACCCGTCTCTAGACTCGTCCTCGAGATCGTCCTCCCTCTCACCGACAGCCAGTAGACGCATTCTCCGATCTTTCTATCGCTCTCAGCTGATTGACGCTTGGCGCCACGAACATCCGACCACGAGAGACTACACCTTCTATTCTATACCACACGATACGTACTCTAGGCTTGACATGTTCTTCGTCCCCCATCAATACTTAGCGTTGATAACCGCCACAAACATTGGCACTATCACATGGTCGGATCACGCCCCGGTCTTCATGCACATTGCTCTGTCGGACCACTCTTCACATAATTCGTGGCAGTGGCGCCTTAACGACAGCCTCCTACAAGATCCGCTCATCCTGACCGATGTCACTAGAGAATTACGCTCTTACTTTGAACTCAATGACGTAGGGGACTGTGACCCGGTCCTCCTCTGGGAAGCACACAAGGTCTTTATTAGGGGTGTTTTGATTAAACACGGCTCACGAGTTAAGCGTCAGAGAGAGGCCAAATTACTGGACCTCCTGCACACCCTACACGGCCTGGAACTCCGACATAAATCGACGGGCTCTCCTACCCTACTAGCTGAAATTCTCTCCGTGCGCCAACAGATAAATTCACTGACCTCCTATAAGGTAAAAGCGGCACTTGCACGTTGCAGACGGAAATATTATGAATCTGGTGATAAGTGTGGAAAACTTTTAGCTAGAGCACTGAGAAAACAACAACAGCTCTCTTACGTACCCCATGTGATTACATCTCACCAAGCTAAAATATCCCTCCCGAAAGCTATAGCTAATGCCTTCCGAGATTACTACTCCAAATTATATAACCTACATCCCACACCAGATTCTACAACGCAGAGCGCTTTAACTATCCTCAAGTGCTATTCCCTCTCTGGATGCGCAGATTAGCAACGCACTGGAGGCTCCCATAACATCGGAAGAACTTGCCGCCGCTCTTAAATCCTCCAAGACCGGGAAATCGCCTGGCCCAGACGGCTTCACGACCCAATACTACAAGCTCTTGATCGCGGAACTGGCAAACCGCTTTACAAAGGCTTTCGATGCCCTATCCTCCACTTCTAGGTTCACTAGAGATTCTCTGTCCGCACATATTTCAGTAATCCCAAAAGAGGGCAAAGACCCTTCCTCTTGTAGCAGCTATCGTCCTATATCCCTCCTCAACACCGACCTGAAGCTATTCACCAAGATTCTGGCGACTAGATTGAGCCCTCATATGCCTGACCTGATACACTATGACCAAGTTGGGTTCATCCCAGCTAGGGAAGCTCGTGATAACACCATCAAAACTTGTCATCTTGTTCATCACGCGGCGACATCCAAAACACCTTGTCTCTTTCTTTCTACCGACGCTGAAAAAGCCTTCGATCGGGTCTCCTGGGAATTCCTGTTTGCTACTTTGAAACATATTGGTCTGGGAGCACACATGTTGTCCTGGGTCTCGGCAATATACTCCATCCCCACAGCATGCGCTAAGGTGAATGGCGTCCTGTCCGATCCCTTTCCAATCACTAATGGAACCAGACAGGGCTGCCCCCTCTCACCGCTCCTCTTCGCCCTGTCTTTGGAGCCATTCCTCGGGCATATCAGATCTAAACATTGGTATTTTTATAATGTTTTTTTCTTATTATTTTTTACTTTTAATTTTTTACTTTTTTTATCTATTTTTTATTTTAATTATAATTTTTTACATATTTTTTTTATTAATTTTGATTTATTTTCAATTTTTTTATCAATTTTTATTTCTTTTATTTTAACCACTTCCGGGCTGCAGTACGTCTATAGACGGCGGGCCGCAGAAGTGGTTAAAACACGCCTGTTGCAGCACCCGTGTTCACGATATCATTTTTAACAGTCAACGATGGCAAACCGGCGTCGGCCCTGGCGGGAGGACAGAATGGGAGGGCGCCGCACATTAGAGCCAGGAGAAGAAGCTGGGGAAGCAGATCCCTGCTTCCTCAGCTTTTTTGGGGTCCCTTGGTGACATTAGGGGTCTGAGAAGAGGACCTGTCACACCCTATCTGCTATTACATAGGGTGCTTGTTAGCCCCTATGTGATAGCAAAAGAAAAAAAAATGCAAAAAAAAACAATTTTAAAGTCCCCCGCCCCCCACGTGCACGCACATACACACGCAAACACGCGTCGGTGCGCCTACAGTCGAAAACGACAATTGCACGACACATGTTGCACGAACGTCAAAGTGAGAGCAATAATTCTAGGGCCATGAATCACTGTTAACACTAAACTGATGAGCGGTAAAAGCCTTTAAAGCGTTCCCTATTGGAAATTTGGGGTATTGACATTTTTTGATGCTTCAGGGGTAAACGCAATTTTGGCTTGACATGTTTGGTATCTATTTACCCGATGTGACCCCATCTTTCATATTTTACAAAAAAAATGGGTATTATATTATGTTTCTGTGCACTAAATTTTAGTTTAGTTTATGTTTTCCTAAAAATACTGGTTTGATAAACATTTGTGCAAAAACCGTGCGGCATAAAAAATTGCAACTAGCATTTTTTTTATTCTACAGGGCCGCTGCTTTCAGAAAATATATCATTATTTGTTGGTATGAAGCGGTTTTCTAGCCAAAAATGTATACTTTATCAGGTGGGCGCAAATATTAAGAAAATGCTTTTTTTTCACTAAACTTTATTGCTTTCACACAGGAGCTAACAAGCCCCTGTGGGATAGCATTTGGAGGTGACAGGTTCTCTTTATTGAACCTGTCACCTCCAATACAGGAGTTCTAGCACAGCACTGTGCTGGAACTCCTGTGACAGCTGAGTGTTTACACGGAGCAGAGCGGAGAACAGACACTCTCTGCCCTGCTCTCCGCTCTCCATACTGAACAGAGAATCTCCGGCCAGCGGGGAGAGAGGTAGCCAGCCAGGGGGGAAGAGGGGGTGGCTGGGGATGGCGTACAAGCAGGCTGCATACAAGTGATCTTGGCGACATAGCCATGATCACTTGTAAACGAACAAGCGGCTTGCCAAATCAGAGCTAAATGTAGAAAACAACTACCCGCCTGGCGCCCATAACTTCATGTCCCGGACGCAGGGCCGGTGGAAGGTACATTTTTCTGCCCCCCCAGCACCCTCCAATACTAATAGAAGATCTGTGATATCCATGTTACCGGTCAAACCAATTATCTCAGAAGCATTAAGAAAAAAGGAAGACCATCAGCTACTAGTGCTGTATACAGGTGAAACTAGAAAAATTAGAATATCGTGCAAAAGTTCATTTATTTCACTAATGCAACCTAAAAGGTGAAACTAATATATGAGATAGACTCATTACATGCAAAGCAAGATAGTTCAAGCCGTGATTTGTCATAATTATGATGATTATGGCTTACAGCTCATGAAAACCCAGATCCACAATCTCAGAAAATGTTTGGCAGTGTGGGCAGGTGCCAAGTCCTGCTGGAAAATGAAGTCAGCATCCCCATAGAGCTCGTCTGCGGAAGAAAGCATGAAGTGCTCCAAAATCTCCTGGTAGACGGCTAAGTTGCATTAGTGAAATAAATGAACTTTTGCACGATATTCTAATTTTTCGAGTTTCACTTGTATGGGAAGCCACAAGCAATGACACCCCAAATAGTTTATTGTGGAGCCCCCCAATACAAAGACACCCCCCAAAGTGTACTCCAGAAAGCATAACGAAGATGTCCATGTTACAGCTCACTCTAAACTTATCTAGAATTTGGGAAAAGAATGACCATCATCTTCTGAAGCGCTATATGCAAAGCCACAGGCCCACATCTATTACCATGGAGCACCCCAATACAAGGACAACCCCCTCCCATAGAGCTTCACTAAAGATAACATAACTAACAGCACTGACCGCCAATGTAACAAAAGTATTCACCCTGACCGCCAATGTAACAGAGTCATTTTTACTGACTGCCAATACAACAAAAGTATTCGCACTGACCGCCAATGTAACAAAAGTATTCACACTGACCATCAATGTAACGAAAATATATTCACAATGACCGCCAATGTAAAGAAAGTATTCACAATGACCGCCAATGTAACGAAAGTATTCACAATGGCCGCTATTGTAACAAAGGTATTCGCACTCTCCGCCAATGTAACTAAAGTATTCACAATGGCCGTCAATGTAACAAAAGTATTCACAATGACCGACAATGTAACAAAAGTATTCACAATGACCGACAATGTAACAAAAGTATTCACAATGACCGCCAATGTAACAAAAGTATTCACACTGACCATCAATGTAACGAAAGTATTCACAATGACCACCAATGTAAAGAAAGTATTCACAATGACCGCCAATGTAACGAAAGTATTCACAATGACCGCCATTGTAACAAAGGTATTCACACTCTCCGCCAATGTAACTAAAGTATTCACAATGGCCGTCAATGTAACAAAGGTATTCACCATACACATACTTAAACTTACCTTGTTCTTGCAGTCTTCAGGCAGACGATTTGCAAATGAATGAGCCGCGATATTTACATATGAATGGGTCGCGGCTTATTGACATGCAAATTACAGTGGCCCATTCATATGCTAATATCTTGGCCGGGCCAGTGCAGGAACAGGAAAAAAATGGAGGGTTTAGAACCCCTTTAATCTTGATTTGTGCCGTAGGTTTGTGGTAAAGTGTCTTAATTAAGTGTAACATTCTTGGCCCAATCCCAAAGTGTTCCAGTGTAATATTTAAATAATCCCAGTCGACCCTATCGAACGCTTTTTCGGCATCAGTAGAAAGAATCATAGTCGATAGGGTAGATGTAGAGGCGTAATTAACCAGTGTCAGTGCCCGTTGCTTATTGTCTCTGGCCTCCCTACCCGGTATGAACCCAGACTGATCTGCTGAAATAGAGTGAGATAATAGAGGGGCCAAACGATTGGCTAAAATGTTTGCATATAATTTAATGTCAGTTTTCAATAATGAGATAGGCCTATAGCTGCTACAAACAGTTGGGTCCCTACCGGGTTTAGGAAAGACCGAGATATGTGCGTGTAATGTAGCGGGGTCGGGGGGTCTGCCTGTGAGGAATGTGTTTAAATATGTGCATAAATAAGGTAAAAGTGTAGTTTGAAAGGTTTTATAATATTTTAGTGGGAACCCGTCCGGGCCGGGGCTTTTCCCCATCGGTGATGTAGTTATAGCCTCAGTCAGTTCTTGTTCTGATATTGGGGCTTCTAAGGACATCATTGTAGTCTGATCAATTTGAGGAAGGGGGAGCTTAGCCAGGTACGAGCGTATTGAGTCGTTATGTCGTTTTTTAGCTAGTTGAGAAAGGTTAGGTCTAACATTGTATAATTTAGAATTCCCTGAAAGTTTGGGCTATCTCTGTCGTGGAATACGTGACAACATTGGTCGCCATCTTGATTTTGGGAATAAAACCCGCGTTTTGGCGGGCACGTAACATACGAGCCAATCGCCTGCCTGGCTTATTTCCAAATTCATAGGTCTGTTGAGACAAATAGTTCACAGATCTAGTATAATTAGCTTGTAAGACCTTACGTAGTTCTTCCCGTGCTTCAGATAATTCCTGGAGGTGAGCTTCCGCCAGGGATAGTTTGTGTATTCGTTCTAAGGTGGTAATCTTGTGAGTCAATTCCGTGATTTTGTGAGTGCGTTCCTTTTTTTTACATGCACCTTGTGCTATCAATTTCCCCCGTATTGTTGCCTTATGGGCTTCCCAGAGTATCCCCGGGGAGATAGACTCCGTATCGTTTTCTCTAAAATAGAGAATGAGATCTTCTTTTAAAGCCGACTCAATATTAGGGTCGGCCAATAGCTGTTCGTTGAGTCTCCACCTATACGGGGGTCTATTCTCTCCAGGTCTCTCCAGGCAAATAGATATAGGGGCGTGGTCTGATATCGTAGCTGTTAATATAGTGGCCTCTCGGAGTACATCCAGGTGTCTGTGTTCCATAAATATATAATCAATACGAGCATACATGTTGTGTACAGGTGAATATATCGTGTAATTTTTTACATGTGGATGTAGTATGCGCCAAGTGTCCATAAGCTGTAGTTTTTGGAAATGTGTTTTAAGATTAGAGATTTGTCTATATGTTACATGTGTTTGGCCGGATGAGGAGTCTAAGGACGGGTCCATATGTACATTGAGATCCCCTGCAAGTATCGTTATACCTGCCTTGAAATCCATCAGAGAATTCAGTATTTGCTTTAAGTATGGTATACACCTGCTGTCCTATCTCTCCCCGTATAAATATAGATCTCCCAGCAGAGTCTGTTTTCATCTCGAGTAAATTAACTGGCAGGCGTCTATGGAACCCAATGGCGACGCCACTTTGTTTACTAGATGGTGACGTACTATAGTACCATATAGGATATTGTTGAGAGTACAGTTTAACATGTGACATATGAGATATATGTGTTTCTTGGAGGAACACTACATCTCCGTCCAACGTTTTCAATTCCCTGTATAAGGCATGTTGTTTAGCCGGGGTATTAAGCCCACGAACATTGTAACTAATTAATTTAATATCTGTCATTTAGGTTACACCGCGTCCATCTCTCTCCCCATGGCCGCCTCTGAGGATCTCTGCACGACTACTAAGGTAAGTAGGGGTAGGGGGGGGGGGGGGAAAGTCGTTATATTAA
>NW_017307506.1:143906-190204 GCF_000935625.1 Nanorana parkeri
GGGGGGGGGGGAAAAAAGTCATTATATTAAATAAAACAAATCAGAATAATAGATACACATAAACAGTATAGGGGATCGAGAAAATGATCCCCCTTCTTGGTCTTCAGTGTTATATATCATAAAGACAGAACACTGAGGTAAAACTTTACATAAACGGGTTCCCTTGGAACCATACAGACAGCTTGTGGGGTGCGTGGCAGGATCATCTAGGGTGCCACCGGTCAAGCCAGGTCTTAAGTAGCCATGGGTGCCAAAGCCCCTGAGTGCCACCATAGCTACCCGGTCCAGCGCACACCCGCAAATACTTTTTTTACGTTAGCTTAGCGTCAATATATCTAAATTATTATTAAACATATTCACCAACTTCTCGTTAGTAGTCCAACCCGGTTTCGGCCTGATGGAATAGGCCCTTTTAACTCCGGACAAAGTCCATATATAAGCCTTTAAACTTTCAAATTTCCTATTGAGCCGACGGTAAAGCGGTACTCACTGCCCTCCATTGCTGGTCTTGCAGCGGTGGTAAGGTTGGTAGCGCGTCGTTCCATCCTGGTAACTTCGGTGCCTTGACCTGTAGAGCTTCACAGAAGGCCTCCAGCTCTTCCGGGAAGCGGAGGACCGACGTCTTGCCTTGTCTACTGGCAATTAAGCATGCCGGGAAACCCCAGCGGTATTGGATGTCTTTAGAACGCAGCAGGTCTAGCAGCGGCCGTAAAGCCCTGCGCCTTGTGAGAGTCTCTCTAGCCAGATCAGGAAAGATTTGTAGGTGTGCGCCATTAGCTTCTATCTGCGGTGTCTCCCGCAGCTTCATCAAAATAATTTATTTATCTGTATGGTAATGTAATCGACATATCACATCTCTGGGGGTTTCAGTTTGCATGCCCCGCGGGTGAGGTATTCTATATACCCTATCAAATAGGAGAAGAGTGGTAGAAGTCCTGCCCATTATAGGGTTAAGAATGTCTCGCAGGGTGGCCGCCAAATCTGCATCCGTTATCGCCTCAGGAAGGCCTCTCACCCGTAGGTTATTACGGCGTCCCCGATTGTCTTGCTCCTCCATACGATATGCTAGGTCCCTCTGCATTCTGGCCGCGGATTGGAACTGGTTCTGCAGGGTTACTATAGCCGCGGCATATCTGTCCAATCGGCTCTCTGTATCTTCCACCCTGCGGAGAAGGTGTGTGACCTCACCTCTAAGCGCCGATATGTCAGCTTTCAAGGAGCCCTCGAGAGTGCGGAGCATGTCTGCTAGGTCCTGTCTCGTGGGGAGGACACGCACCAGTTCGTCCAGCGACACTCCAGTCCGGGACTCCCACTCGTCTCCCGATTCCAATCGGAGGTAGGACAGCTCAGGGTCCGGTCTATGCTGGGATGAATGCGGTGAGTATGCGCTTGTAAGCTGGTCTGAGTCATGCCCTGCGACGTATTCAGGCCCGTCCGGTCTGGTGCCATATACTTTTTGATGCCGGCGGCTGTGGTTTTAGTAGCCCCGTCCGGGTTGTCAGCGCTGCGGGTGATGGGCTTGGAGCTCTAGCTAGACACGTCTGCACACCTTCATGTCCAAGACACGCCCCCCTTGCTCCCCAGGTTATAACTAGCCCTGTTATCTTCTGTGTGTGATTTTGATTTTTGCATTTAGTTTGGCTATTATATGTTACTTGCAGGTGGTGGTGGGGTTGCTTGTATTTATGTGATTTTGGTATGTCTAATAAACTATAGTTCATAAGCATTGTTTGGTGTGGTCACGTATTTGGTCCTCCTGTATCCTCCTCCGAGCCCCAATCCCCCACTTACCCAAGGATCAGAGATCAACTGCAAACCTGTTTCCAAGACAGGAGGATGAATCCAACTTCTCTGGGAATCAGAATGGCGGAACCATAGGTGCACATGTGGTAAAGTGACTTGAGGATCTATAATATGGCCATGATATTTTTATTCTATTTGACTAATAAGATTAATTCACATATCAAGTTCATGACCGCATTTGCCCTTAAATAAGTACCCATATATGTGTCCATATACATTTAAAGTGTCCCTATATAATCCCATGTCGTGATTGGGGCTCGGTGTATGCACCACAATGAACAATATGAAAATAATGGAATTGATGTTTATATGAATGTATCATTAAAAATGAATTATATATTCACAACTAGATTCTTGCTACAAAATTCCCTGAAGCATAAACTGGATAACATGTATGAATAGCTGTGATCATGTATAACATGTGTAATGTTCAAATCAAGCAAGAATTAGGGAAACAATCATGAGATTATGTTTTTAATGTAAATTATTATTTTTTATTATGAATACAATTGTTTATATTTACAATACAAGTCTGACGCCTTTTAAAAAACCCCATCACTACTTTTTGTGGGGTTTTTTTGGAATGCCTGGCAAAGTATGCTGCATGGCTTCAGAAGGAAGACCAAACAGTACCTTGGCTCCATTTCACTTTGTCTCTACAATTGTGAGCGCAAATAAGCCATGAACTTGACAATTTGAGATAGCTCCTATGCGTGAATGAGCCGCCTGGAAAACAGAAGACTCTGATACTTTTCTCACCACTCTGAGCATTAGCTTTGTGACATCCAGAATTACTAATTTTTGGTGGCACAGTGAGTAGTAATGATCTGACAAGCATGAACTTTGGGCAGATAAGGCCTGACCTTTTCCTTCCATAGTAAAGTATTAGGAAGCGGTCTGGCAGAGAAAACTTAATTTTGTGACCAGCAAGGAATTTTAGCCAATAAAGCCTATTTTTTCCTCAAACTATAAAGCTCGATCAGTCTGACTGTGTGACTAGATTGTCAAACAAGGCTGTTTTTGCTTACAATGACTTTCGAAATTAGTTGTCAAATTCTGAGACAAAACCAGTATGTGAATGTGCTTGTGATCAGCCACCTGTCTGGTTGACACACTACATTCTCCTATCATCTTTGTATGTGCACAACACAAGAACTTGCAGCTAGAGATGCGCGATCTGCTTTGCCAGGGCTAATTTGGACATATTACAATTTAAAGAGGTCCTGCCCCTCCCTCTTCCAGTCTGTGCCGCTGTACAAGGGCAAAAATACAGTAAATGATTTAATACCTAGCTACATTAATGTATGCATTTCTGAGTATAGTTTAGCTTTCACTAGCACGATTAGCTACACCCCTGATCCTTTCCATTTATTCACAATTAAGAACATAAAAAAAATAACTGGCAAGATTATCAATCCTTTTAAGCAACTTTCCCCATGTCACTTAACAATGTAAGTCTCAGCAGCAGAATAGTTAAGCCGCAGTTTAATTTGAGTCTCCAGGGAATCTCATGCCTTCTAAATAATTGAGTGGCAGGAGATTACTTGTGTGTTTTTACTGGTATATTGATTGTGGAGTGATAATGTTGTACCAAGCAGATTATTGGAAATCACATTTCGTAATAACATCAATAAATTCTGAGAGGGTCTGTTACATGTTCAGAACAACAGAAGGCTCAGATTAACCATATATGACTGGGAAATATCAATATTTATATGAGCTAAGGAATGGGCAACTCTTTCCTTTGACTGAATTCATTAGATAACAGTGAGAATCCTACAATGTGACCTTTTAGCTATTAAATAAAAAGTTTAATCTGAATGGGAGGAGAGATACAGAATTAGATGAAAATGTTAAACAAATTGCTAGGTACCAGAGACACTTAGGGGGTTAATCACTAAGCTGCCGAAAGCAGCCTAGTGAATAACTGAGCCGAACCGAAGGGACCTATGCTCGTTGGACTTTGATGGGGCAGAAATTACACTGTTTCCTGATCTCTCTCAATGATCCCTGTGTTCACTGACCTCCAGGACTCACATATCCTCTATAGGTGGGGCTATCCCACCTATATAGCTGTATCTCATTGGCAAGCGCTTTCGGGGCCTCGCAGGGTCCCCTTCATCAGGCTTTTTCAACTCATGGTGTGCTGGTGACATTTTTCTACTGTTCATGTGTGGCGGTGCCATCCGCAGTCATTTCGAGCACCCATCTTCATCAAGTGGGAATCCCGGTAAGGAGTGCGGTATGGTTCCTGTTTCTGTTTATCCATTCCATCTGGACGCGCACAACAATAGTATAACCGTCATTCTATGATCTCCAGCGGATCTTTCCACTTTTACTGCGAATCTGAGAATTCCATCTGTAGCTCTTGAACCCTGGCCAGACCCTCCTGCACCGCAGCTGGCTCAACTTCCCCAACTTGAGCAGTGGACGGAGGTCCTCTCCAAGAAGAAGAAACGCCTGGATCCCAGTTCCTCCCCTCGTCAGCAGTGAACTCTTATCACCGTCTCTTTTTGGAACTCTCCGGTTTGTTCACAAGCCTACTTGAACATGCTGGTCCCCCCTTTTCGTTGAAAGGACTTTGTTTTATGTTAATCTCCTTCCTTTTGTAAGTTATCATCATAACTTGACCATTAAATCCATTGATATTGATGGACACCATGCTCTCATTTAGATACCTACATATCCCTTCCCATACCATCCCTCTCTCCCCTCCTCTTTTTATACAATACCAGGACTGTATTTAATGTTTATTTCAATGACGTGCTTATTTCCGTTTTCCATAGGGGATTTGTAAAATATTTTTTTTCCTCCCTCTTTCTCTCTCCCCACTTCCTGCTTACCTTCCCCCCTAATCTTCATCCTACCTTTCTTGCTAATGTGTTATATTATTATGACAATATTCTTGCTCCTATTGCATGTCCACTTAACCAGCATTTCAGGTTATAGAGCCTTCAAAGTCTTCAACTGAATAAGCGGATAGCTTCCTTACCTACTGGGTTTTTACATTATGCTGTTCGACAAAGTTCTTACTAACTGCTATTTATTGTTGTTGTTGTCATTGTTCAGCACTTATTTGTATGGTTTACATGCTTACATTCCTATTGGATGTCTTGTCTGATTGGCAGCTCTTTTCCCTGCATAGATCTCACGTCCTTGATCCCATTGGTGGGTTCGGACATGTATATTTTGGGTCTGATCCCATCACAAATTAGATTATACTCTCTACCTCGCTCTTTTTGCATTTTTTCTGTCCCTGCTTCTTCTTTTTCTTCCGTTCTTGTCTTCTTCATTCTTCTTTCGCTCTCTTCATTTTCACTCCCATTGGTGCTCCTCAGTCTCTTATCGGTTATTAATTATTGCCACCCTAAATTTTGTTTCCCTGAATGTCCAGGGCCTCAATGACCCATATCACATGCACAAACGACCCATATCTTCTTTTTGCAAGAGACCCATTTTAGAGATCCAGAAAGTCCTGTCATACGGTCTCGTTATTATCAAGAGGTTTTTGTCAATAATAACCCCACCAGTAAATCCAAAGGTTGTAGCTGTCTGCTTTCATTCATCAATTTCCTTTCAAATGCAACAGATTGAGCGTGTTGAGGAAAGGAGATGCATATTCCTAAAGGAAACCCTCTTTTCTAAACTTATACCTCCAAGTAAATTTTTATCTACCAAATCACAATCAGTCCTCAGCCTTGTTGGATATACTGCATATTTGCGGAATTTGCGGAAGAGGTTATTATAGTAGGTGGTGACTTCAATCTTACATTTGATCCTTCCATAGACAGTTCCTCTGGCAAATTACACATACCTCTCTCTCATCTTAACTAACTGAAAAAGAAACTTAATTCCTTTCAACTTTGGGATGTATGGGGTATTCTAAACCCGCAGGTTAAAGACTACACTTTCTTTTCACGTCCTCATCAGACGTATAGCAGACTGGACTATTTTTTTAATATCTCATCACCTGCTTACATGGGATCCCAAAGCCACTATTGATACTCAAATCTGGTCTGACCACTACCCTGTCTCTCTAAACCTATCCTTCTAGGTTCTAATGACCTGCTATTGCAATATTCAAGCACTTCAATAGCTGTCCAATCAACCATCTCTGATTTCCTATCAATACATGCACAAGACTCAGTAAAATGGGAAACCCTCAAATGTGTTGTCCGGGGTGTATTGATATCTCCTGGGTCCTGTCTTAAAAAAGAAAGATCCCTTGCCATAAATTTGCTACTTCAAGAAATATTTTTTGGAACTTCGCCATAAATCTACCACTGATAATATAATCTATCAAACTCTCACACACAAAAGGACCAAGCTTCGCACACTTCTTAATCAAGCCTGTCTAAAACATAAGGACTCCTTAAAATTAGCCTTTTATGAGCATGGTGATAAGTGCTTAAAAATGTTAGCTCGTTCTATTCGGCCCAAACGGACCCCTACCTTTATACCAAAAATCCTACATAGCAGCTGCCCGCAATTTAATTTTGGAATTCTTCTGCTCCCTCTATCCACGAGTGGCCACAAGAGGTTTGTCATATTATGACTTTAGAACAGTTAACAGCTCACTTACATTATCGTTTGCCTCAATTTAAGGCCACCTGGACCTTGTGACAACTCTACATGGAAACATATCATTTCTGGTCCTTCTGTTAATTTTCATTATTTTCTTTAACAGACCACATCCTCCTTTTTTCTTTTTTTTTTTCCTGAGCCGAGCACCACTTGAGACTATTCTTTCTGTTTCTTCAGTACCTTACTCTTAACTGCTCATTTCTTCTTTTTTTTTCCACGATCTCTCGTCTTCACTCCCTTGTCTCTAATTCTTTCCTTTCTGCTATAATTTCTTTTATACGCTGAATGATTCTTATGTCCTATTGCGCTCACCACTTCATTATGATATGATTAATGTTGGATTGTTTTTGTGATTCTCATTTCTTATCAGCCTAATACTCATTTTTTTTAAATTCTTTATTTTTTGACAACCGCATTGTACAACAGTTTTCTGGACAAAACAGGGCATCTGCCCAACACTGGTGTCAATTGTAATCATAACACATCCTATGTGCATCCCGAACAGAGAGGGAGTGCAAACATTTATTAAAAATTAATCATATTACTATAAGCTTAGGCATCATTTGGTACAAGAAAGCATGTCCCACTGTTGCACAGGGTCCTCACACCCTACAGTTCCATTGCGCCTATCGTGTCCCCCACCTAATACTCATTTTGATATTTGAATCACTTATTTACGACTTAATGTAAATTGACTTGTTGTCACCTCTTTGTTAATGTATATATTCTATTATGTTTTATTTCCCCTTTGTATGTTAAAATGCTTAAACTTTTATCACGTAAAAAAAAAAACAACCAGTAACCCAGCTATGTATTCATTCAAAAAACATTAAATAGTACTGCTTGTATAACCTGAAATCCATCTTAACTTCATGTAATTCTCTAAGCAGTCAAAATTAGACTGGCAGTGCCAATGCTGTAAGCCAATATGTTTTTTCTTCATTGCACAGTGAATTTTAATATGTTTCAGCCACTGGGAACTGCAGGGGTTAAGGTAGGTATTCAGCAGATGTAGAACACAGCGAGGTCCTCAGTAGTGTTCTTATGCTGATAGTCCAATGAACAGGCTAAGGCAGGGAGATGACACCGGAAGCCATTTAGCTGCATGCTCTGAGTAGTGGTGTCAATCACTGGCTGTACGGTATGATATGGTTCTGCGAATCAAAGAAACTGCTGAAAAAAAATATAACTATTTTGGCAGGTAAAACTATTTACATATATGCATTTTAAATATTATTAGGCCCCTATTGGTTATTTATTAGTTACAGTAATATTGATATTATTTATAATTGTATTAGGTCTTTGGCTGGGTTATAAGTGGTGAAAATTAAGCTGCTAATGTTACATTATAAATATTACTTCTTCACTTATTTAAAAGGTTTTGTAAATGAGGTCTTTTTCTCTAGACATGTGCGATTTGTTTCGGAAAGATCAGTTTTTCAGACGAATTTTTGGAAATTCATACATGCATCCGAATTTCCAAATGACAGAAATAATGAATGCAAACTAATATGAATTTCAATGTATCAATGTAAACCAAAGTCAATCATGATTAACGACGCCCGTCGACTCACCAAAATAACGACGAACCGGCTGAACCTAACGAAGACATCAAAATAACACAATAGCATTCGGGTCTGGGAGCCGAGGTGTCATAACACTATTCATATGACACCTCAGCTCACAAATAGCATTCAGGAGCTCCCAAATGCTATTGTGTTATTTGACAGCTCAGGATGTGTGACGTCATGGCTCGCCCACTTGTTTACATTTTTGCCAGAGCTATAATTTTTCAGGTAGTCTTCATTGGGGGCGGACAGGTTGTCGTGTGGCGGGACTTTTTTTATTTTGGCAAGTCAGTGGGCATCGTTCTCTGGTGGGAATTTAAGTACCGAAAGGGACTGGTATGACTTTTGGGGGAACCCCACTCACGTTTTTTTCTATATTTAACTTGGGGAGGTCCCTCCTAATACTCCTACCAGACCTAAAGGGTCTGGTATCAATTGGGGGGGTACCTTACGCTTTTTTTTTTCTTCTGCGTACTGTCTTTTGTCACTTTGCTGTAACCAAAAGTCGTTCATTACGAAAATTCGTACTGACTATCACTAACGAATGTTCATACTATCTAACCCTATTGTGATAGGTTATGTTATAGGATGAGGACAGTCTACCAATTGTTTGTTATTATATAGTGTGGATGGTGCAACTTTCTTAACAGAATCTTTGATTTATCAATAACTATAGTTACAAATATTTTACATATGTATGAATGGGCGCAAGGAGGCTTACCCCTGTCAAGTGTATCAGGGTGTAAACTGTAACACAAAACACAGATTCTTTAAAGCTTTATACTAGGGATGCACCAATGCAATTTTTTTTCCTGACCGAATACAAGTACCGATACTTTTCCTTAGAGGTGAAAATCACTCATCCTCATAGTTGATGACCCTATGCAGGGTCTATGGTGGGCTGTGAAGACTCTCAGGTGGGCTATGCGGGATCTATGGTGGGCTGTGTAGACTCTCAGGTGGGCTGTGCAAGGTTTTATGGTGGGCTGTGCAGGTTCTATGGTGGGTTGTGCGGACTATCAGATTGGGCTGTGCAGGGTCTACGATGGGCTGTGCGGGGTCTACGATGGGCTGTGCGGGGTCTACGCTGGGCTGTGCAGGCTCTATACTGGGCTGTGCAGGCCCTATGCTGGGTTGTGCAGGCTCTATGGTGGGCAGTGTGGGCTCTATGCTGGGTATAAAGGCTCTATGGTGGACTGTGCGGGCTCTTACCAGGGGTCCCGTTCTGTCTCAGAACGGGACCCCTGGCAGCGTGGAGGAGGAGATCTTTGGCTGGAACTGTAAACAAGCACCGCGATTAACAGGCAGGCTGCCGGTACCTAGCTGGGGACCTCAGCAGCCTTCCTGTGAAGCCCACCGCCTGCTTAAAGCTCCGGCTTTGGTTTAAACATTTTAAGTGCCCATATTGGAGCATTTTCAGGAGTAAGAGTACTTGTGAAAATCCCAGTATCTGCACTGTATCGGTATCTGTGCATCCCTACTTTATACATAGTATTGACTGTAGATTATTACCAGTTTTACAATGGAAAGTTTGGCATTAATTTGAAGTGATCGGTCAGAGTTTACACTAGGCTGAGGAACCTCCTCATGTCTCCTGGACATCCTGGGCTTTAGCCACTTAGTCACACAACAGTATATTTTGGAAGAAAAAAAATCAAGTCAATATCAATAAAGAAAAAGAACAAAAGCACTGATGCATTCATGAGAATTATGTTAGCAAAAATCCAAATCTCAATAAATTACAATATCAAGAAATATCAGCACATCACCTGTTAAAATATGACAGATCTGTCACTTACCCCCTATTGAAAACATGCACGCTATATTCGTCTCTTTGCTTCACAATTTTACAGGACTAAAGACCCCAAATATTTTGGTACCTCACCCCTTCTAAATTGTAATCACAGTATATTTAGTAATATGGGGTTTTAAAAGGCATCAGACTTAAACCTCTGACATCAATTCATCAACATCAATTTATTCCATATAAAAGTTATTATACATCATGATAAAAAAACCATGTTTGCATATAGATTCTCCTTAGATTTTGCCTTCTGCTGCCACATTGACATTACAGATTTCTCTATTCATATTGTGAAACAGTATACACTTATATTTCTTATTGTGCAGTGCATTCATATGAATATGGTTTGAATCTATCATTCTTCCACTGTGGCATGAGTTACTTTGATCCCGACGCACCACAGTGATCATAAATCCCACTCCCCTTTCCCCAGAATAGCAGGGACTTTTACATTTTTCATCTCATTCTATATCATTTTAAAAAAAACACATTTGTTTAAACATAAAAGATATGTATACCATAATCCTGTATCAAGCCTTCAAATAATATTTTTACATTCTACAAAGAGGTGAGTAGGGATCTGGATAGAGGAAAACTAGTGCATGTGGTGTACCTGGATGTTACATAGTTACATAGTATTTGAGGTTGAATAAAGACATAAGTCCATTAAGTCCAACCTGTTGTGTGTGTGTGTGTGTGTGTGTATAGGTCCATGAGTGTTCTCATTCTTAAGAGTACCTGTACCCTTGTACATTTCGGTCTCTCAGGAAGTCGTCCAAAAGCCTCTTGAATGATTCCAGATTAATTGCGGAAATTACCGCTTGAGGCAGTGAGTTCCAGACCCTAACCGCGCGAACTGAGAAGAACCCCCTTCGCCCCTTGTGTTCGAATTTTTTTTCTACCAGTTTTAGGTGGTGTCCTCTAGTCTTTGTTACGGAATTAATCTCAAAGAGTTTGTTGCTAATGTTGCTATGACTATGGAACATTTTGTACATGAAAATCATGTCCCCCCTTAATCTCCTTACTTCCAACGTAAACATGTTTAAATTTAGTAGCCGTGTCTCATAGCTCTGGTCCTCCATCCCCTTTATGAGTTTGGTCGCCCTCCGCTGGACTTTCTCCAGTTCAAGGACATCCTTTCTGTGGACCGGTGCCCAAAACTGCACCGCATACTCCAGGTGGGGCCGAACCATTGATGTGTAAAGTGGCATAATTATAGACCTATCCCTGCAAAATATTCCCTTCTTGATGCAGGACAAGATTCTACTAGCTTTGCTTACAGCAACCTGGCACTGTAATCTATTATTCAGTTTGTGGTCTACAATGACCCCCAAATCTTTCTCCATTTCCGACTTCCCTAGCGGCATACCCATAATTGTATAACCCATTTGACTATTATTCCTCCCAAAGTGCATAACTTTGCATTTATCGACATTAAAGTGCATAACTTTGCATTTATCGACATCTGCCACATAGTTGCCCACTCCCCTATTTTATCCAGGTCCTCCTGCAATGTTACACTATCTTGGTCTGTTTCTATTACCCTCCCAATTTTGGTATCGTTAGCAAACACTGAGATATCGCTGTGTACTTTGTTCCCGATGTCGTTAATAAACAGGTTGAAAAGCATGGGTCCCAGCACCGAACCCTGAGGCACACCACTAATGACACTAGCCCAGTCTGAAAGGGCGCCATTTATTGATACTCTCTGTACCCGTTCCTTTAGCCAGTTCTCTATCCATGTACACACCCTTCCATCTATGCCCAGAGCTCTCAGCTTGTATAGTAAGCGTTTATGAGGTACCGTATCAAAAGCCTTAGCGAAATCCAGATATACCACATCTACAGACCTCCCTCCATCCAGATCTCTACTTACCCCCTCGTAAAAAGTCAGTAGGTTAGTCTGACAGGAACGGTCCTTCCTAAACCCATGCTGGTTGTCATTTATTTTGTCATTTTCCCGCACGAATTCTACTAAGTGGTCCTTAATCATTCCCTCTAACAGTTTACAAACTACAGATGTAAGACTAACTGGTCGGTAATTCCCAGGTTGGCATCTTGCTCCCTTTTTAAATATTGGAACTACTGTAGCCCTCTGCCAGTCACTCGGAACTCTACCAGTCATTAGAGAGTCCTTAAAAATGAGGAATAATGGTCTAGTTATAACCTAGCTTAGTTCCGTAAGTATCTTGGGGTGTAGATTGTCCGGTCCCAACGCTTTATTTGCATTAAGTAGACTAAGTCTTTGTTGTATCCCGGGTTCCGTCAACCACTTGGCTATATTTTGTGATGAACTATGTGTTTTATTATTGGTGTCAAAACCGTTTCCCTCCCGAGTGTATACTGAGGAAAAAAGTGTTCAGCACTTCAGCCCTCTCCTTGTCGTTTGTATTGTTGAACATGAGGTTGCATTTGCCCAATTTATGTCTGGGTAATTGAAGTCGCCCATCACGACTACATTGCCCTCCCTCCCAGCTATTTCTATTTCAGACTGTAGATGAGCCTCCCCCTCCTCCCCTATATTTGGAGGTTTATAACAAATACCCACAATTAGTTTGCGACGATCGTCCGTCATGTCCAGTTCCAGCCATAAGGATTCCACGTCCTCCCTACTATTTGACGTGATGTCGTCCCTCTGTCCCTCCTGAACAGGTTGTACCCCTCTATGTTAGTGGCCCAATCATGTGAGCTGTCTAGCCAGGTTTCCGCTATTCCCACTATATCGAAGTCCTCTTTGAGTATCATAAGCTCAAGCTCTTCTAATTTATTTGCCAGACTTCTAGCGTTTGTGTACATACATTTAATTTCTGTCTTGATATTGGTATTCCGGTATCACTTATATTATCTTCAGCTATAGGATTTACTATATTGACTGCTTTGGCACTTGTGACTGGAATGAGCCCACTATTTGCCCCTTTGTTACTTCCCTCTTTATTATATGTATTCATGTTAAAGTTATCACTACTTAAGTTTAATATGTTTATGCCCTCCCCCCATTATCTAGTTTAAAAGCTCCTCCAGTCTTTCTACCATTTTTCCCCCCAGGAATGCTGCACCTTCCCCATTAAGATGCAGCCCGTCTCGGCCGAAGAGCCGGTAACCGACTGCGAAGTCAGCCCAGTTCTCCAGGAAACCAATTCCCTCCTTCTGACACCAGCTACGGAGCCACTTGTTAGGCTCCCTCAACTCGCGCTGTCTGTCCGTAGTGGCTCTTGGCACCGATAATCTATAAGCAGTAATCTATCAATTCGTTCCGCAATGTGTCGAACTCGCACCCCTGGTAAGCAGCAAGGTCCTGCTCCGTCCACACCGCTCCATTCCCCACAGGCTTGCTGCCCGGCTCCTATGATGCCAGCCTCGGCCCGACTCTGCACCCGCAGGCCTCCCGCAGCCTCGATCCCTGTGCCCCCTTGCCAAGCGGCGTGCTTTCGGTGCCTCGACCTCTCGACTGTGTCAGCGTCCGTCCGTCTCCCTTGCGCTTCCGCTTGCACTTCCGCTTCCGCTTTTGCTTGTTGGTACCACATAAGCGCTTAATACACAAGCTTAAATTGATGGACATAGATGAAAAGGTGTGTACATGGATAGAGAACTGGCTACAGGAACGTGTCCAGGGCATATTGATAAATTACACATTGGTCTAAGGTTGAGAGTGGCATGCCCCAGGGTTCTGTGCTAGTGCGCAGGGCCCAATACAATTTAACCTATTTAATAACGATATTGGGGAGGGCATCCATAGCAATGTTTCTGTGTTTGCAGATGATACTAAAATTGGATTTAGACAGTATAACATTACAGGAGGACCTGGATAAAATAGGGGAATGGGCAACTACATGGTAGATGAGGTTTAATGTTGAAAAATGTAAAGTAATGCATTTCGGGGGTTAAAAACAGGCAAGGGGATTACACATTAATGGGTACTGCACTAGGGAAATCAGAAATGGAAAAAGATTTGAGGGTCATAGTAGACCACAGATTGAATAATAGTTTGCAATGCCAAGGGTCGGCAAACAAAGCGAGCAGAGTACTGTCTTTTATTAAAAAGGGAATGTACTGTAGAGACAAAGCCATCATTTTGCTACTTTATAGAATCACTGGTTCGGCCTCATCTTGAATATGCAGTTCACTTTTGGTCACCAGTCCACAGAAAGGATGTCATTGAGCTGGAGATGGTCCAAAGAAGGGCAACTAAGCTAATTAAGGGGCTGGAGGATCAAAGCTATCAGACAAGATTGCTAAATTTAAACTTGTTCACGCTGGAAGTGAGGAGATTAAGAGTGGGCATGTTTTTGTTATGCAAAAAGTTTAGTGGTGATGGCAACATCGGCACTAAACATTTTACTGTACACTCCATAACAAGGACTAGAGGCCACCACCTAAAATTGGTAAAATTGGTAGATTTATCCACAAAGGGCGTAGAGGATTCTTTTCAGTTAGAACGGTTACATTTTGGAGCTCTATGCCACAAGCAATGGTATCTGCAAAGAATATTGATTTATTAAAAAATCAATTAGCTACCATCTTAACATACAGGGGTACAGGTACACTTACATTCTAGACCACACAGAGACTCTTATATACACCCACACACAACACACACACACACACACACACACACAAAGGTTGAACTTGATGGACCTGTGTCTTTCAACCTCAACTACTATGTAACTATGTAACTATCATTCTAAGTATAAGCACCTTCGTTCAAAGCAAAACATAAGGTAGGAATCTAACCCAGGAATGGCTTGAAGCTCAGGGTCCCATTAAGTCCCGGGGGCACGTTGGATCCTAATTAGTAGATCCAATGTGTCTCCACCTGTAATAATGTCCTGTCCACATCTCCTCCTCATGTTTATGTAGGCGGTCGAGAATATCAAATTTTACACATGTAGCATTAAAATTATGATGCAACCCCATGTGTCGGCTAATTGATGTGGTTAGCTTGCCATTGGTAGATAGATATATGTGATCATATATTCTTTTCCAAGCTGGTCTTATTTTTTGACTATATAATAGGCTCTAAAACTGCAAAGTCTGATGCCTCTTAAAACCCCATACTACTACTAAATATACTGTGATTACAATGCATGCTATATTCGATAAAACTTTATGAAGAGACTATCCAGATGATATAACAGGGTATGATTATTAATCTAGGAACATAAAGCGCACAGCTCACAACTATCATGCGTCCCCGCAATCCACACTCAGTGCAGGAATGACTCTCTTCCAGAGTGATAGACTCAAAAACTGTAGAGCCAGCACACGATGATCTTTTAAAAAAATTCAAACTCATCAGCGTTCTTCCTGCTTCACCATAATGGCACGGCCTGAAGGGCTATAAACACTCTATCCTTATTCATTTGGTGAATGCAGCAAGGGCATGCATTCCCTTGCCGCATACCTCCTACCATAGGCCAATGGGTCCAGCGTGTTAACGACATCAAGCATATGGAAGATCTGACTAGCTCTCTGAAGGGTACAGTACATAGGTTCTCGGCCACATGGTTCTATTGGACAGAGTTCCTAGAATCTGACACCTACAGACAATTGCAGGGAGCTTGATTCATTTGGACCCAGGGTGGGGGGCGCTCCCTATCCCCGCTCATCCTAGCACTCTTTAGTCCTTTATCCTTGCACTACCCCTCTGTCCCTCTACCGTGTCCCCATGTCTTTGTACATATGTGTCTTTGCTGTCCGTCTGCTGCTTGTGCAACTTTCTTTTTACTTTTCTGTTTTCTCATTTCCTGTTTGTGTATGTTGCACCTAGATTCTGAATGCCATCAATGCCTAGAGTCTGATTTTCCACAGCCCTTCCGAGGCCAGTATACAAGGTGGCCAGAAGGGCTACCCATGGGAGATGTCTTTTGTTTTACAGTGTTCACTTGTTGTTCATATTGCTTTGACAGTATAATGACTTCAACTCTGCTGTACGCAACCCTACGAGCACTCTTTGTTACGGTATTCACTTGACCTCCCTTCTAATTTTTCAGTTGATTTTATTCCATCATTTCATCACCTTATTACTGCATGATATTGTACGCTACTCCATCTCATGGCAATGTAGTATTGACATTTTCTTTCTTTGTATGTTTAGATTTGAAAAATTGTCTAATAAAATACGAATTTGTTAAAAAAAAGCAACCCACTCCTGTGGGTCACAAGCTCTCTCAAGTATTTCTCCTCGCTACAGCAAGTAAAGAAAGTGTGGGGGAGCAACCAAAAGTTAAGAAAATAAACTTTTGAGTACAGGTTTACTTCAAGGCTAAAACTCTGATGGCCTTTACAGCAGTGGTTCTCAACCTGTGTAACCTCAGGACCCACATTTGTCCTTGGTCATTTAGTCGCAACCCACGTCGCACTGCAATGGAATGCACGGCATTGCAGTACCAGGCTTTCGGGTGCAGGCTATCAGACTGTGGGCGGGAGGTGCATTTGGGGTACCATTAAAATGAACGGCAACACAAAACACCTTCCACACCAGAACGCGCAGTAGATGCGATTGGATGGTACATCACATGGGACTGTGCGATTAACACACTGTACTAGTGTACTAGGGTCCCCGGCTTCCGCACCCCCGCCCAGCAACTGCCTAGAGATGTCCTCTGCAGGGTGCATTTTTTCCAACAGAGGGAGGCCATCCTCACCAAGGCGCGGGAAAGAGGCCCCATAGACTTTGATGGTGCGCAAATATTGTTGTTCCCTGACCTCTCCCGGAACACCCTGGCCAGGCGCAGGGCACTCAAACCCCACGCAACTGCTCCAACAGCAGGCCATTCAATACCGGTGGGGCTCCCCCTTCCATCTGGTGGCACGGAAGGATGGCAGGTCATATGTCCTGAGATCCCCGACCGATCTAACGAAGTTCCTGCAAGCACTGAACCTCCTGGCAGTCACGATCGATGCATGGCCGGACGCGGACCCCCCTGCCTGGAGTTCCCCACCTGAGGAGTCATCATGGATCCCCGCTTTGCCACGAAGGAGCCGTCATGGGGTCCGACAGGAGGCCGCACCCTTATCACAGCCCGATGCGTGAGGTCGGGTGGTCAGCTAGCCCTAGTTCTACCCTTTTGCACTTATATTGGTATGTTTCTTCCCCCACTTGAGGACCTAGCCCGCCACTCTCCTGTTGGGCAGAGACAGCTGATGTACTGCATTGCCCCGGTCCCTTGTCGCCTAAGCGGTTTTCTACCACGTCACCCAGGTTAATTTACAGCCCCATACACCCGGACGGATGTGAGCCCTCCTGCCTGTCTGAGCCGCCTGATGACTGACCACCCAATCTGAACAACCGCTCCGGTAGGCCTGGCTGACCACCACATGCTATACACCTCATTGGCAGACTGCAGCCCCGAGTGCCTGTACCTTGCCCTTTCCCACCACTCGCAAGAACCTTGACTTTTAGCCGGCGCACCGGGGCTTCCCAATTGCTCTCAGGGGAATGTGTCATAGCGGGGGCACCTTACACTGTGTGATGTCATTATATCTATTTTTTGCCTTCCTTTTCCCGCATTCCACAAGCAAGATGAAGATACATCCCCCCCCCCCCAATTTGTGATCCGCTTATTGTCACTGTGGACGTGTTGGTTGGGGACGGTTGACGTTTATGCTGTAAATGGCGAACTGTCGTCATAACATCCCGGTGCCCACCTTCACAGATGGAGAGGGGCGTTATGTTGCTTAATAAACTTAAGAAACGCCTCCACTCTCTTCAGCTCGTGGACGCATGGAGGGTTTTGCACCCGCGTCATAGGGACTACACCTGTTACTCTGGCCCGCACAACTCGTATAGCAGGATTGATTTCTTTTTGATCTCACACCATCTTCTTTCATGGGCCCCTACTGCCGCTATTGGCACCCGAATCTGGTCCGATCATTCCCCGGTGTTTCTCACTTTAGAGGTCCCGGGTATGTGTAAACCATCTTATACATGGAAATTGAACGAGAATCTTCTCCTGGACCCGGTCTGTAAATCGGACGTGGCATCATCCCTTACCCACTTTCTCTCTGATCATGCAGCTGACACCACACCTGCCCCGATCCAGTGGGAAGCTCTCAAAGCCACGATTCGAGGGGTGTTCATAAAACACGGCTCGCGACTGAAGAGGGAACGGGGGTTTACCCTGTCAAACCTGTTGTCAGACCTTACTTCACTGGAAACTGCGCATAAAAAAGCTCCATCCCCCACAATGCTTCAGGATTTGACCAGGGTACGACTGGAAATTCAGAGATTTTTAGATGCTAAATATCTCTCTCATAGGGATCGGGTGCGCAGCATCTTTTACGAACATGGCGATAAAAGCGGGCGTTTGCTGGCTCGCTCGGTTCGTGGGCAACGGCTCCGCACATATGTCCCGAAAATCAATTCAGCCAAGCATGGAGTGGTCCATAGCTCTGAACGTATTGCGGAAGAATTTCACACCTTCTTCTCATCCCTTTATAACCTACAGCCGGGTTCGGATAACCCCCGCCCCCCTGACTTTAGGTGAGAACTTCAATCATATCTGTCGCGGACATCCCTGCCGAAACTCCCGGATAACGCCCTGCCAGAACTTACTGCCCCGTTCACGGACATTGAAGTCCTTACTACACTCAAGTCTCTCCCCTCGAGCAAAAGCCCGGGGCCAGATGGGTTCACCACTAAATTCTATTCGCGGTTCAAAGACCATCTAGCGCCTCCCTTGACTAAGCCTTTCAATGCCATCTCCCGACCTGCCCTTTCCCACGCCAAGCTCTAGAGGCCCATGTTGTTGTTTTGCCCAAACCGGGTAAGGACCCGACACATTGCAATAACTATCGCCCCATTTCATTAATAAACGTCGATGTTAAAGTCTACGCGAAAATCCTAGCTAATAGGTTGACATCCTTCATCCCTAACCTGATTCATAAGGAACAAGTGGGGTTTGTACCTGCACGGGGGGCTAAAGATAGTATTAGGCGAACAATCAACCTGATGCATTACGCTCAGTCACATGGAATCCCCTTTTGTTTATTCTCGGTAGACGCCGAGAAAGCCTTCGATCGCGTTGGGTGGCCTTTCCTTCGGGCCTCTCTGCTTGAGACGGGCTTCCCTACAGATTTTGTGGATAAAATCATGGCACTTTATTGCCAACCGCATGCCAGAGTACGGGTGAACAGCGTGCTTTCGGCTCCGTTCCAAATACATAATGGCACCCGACAGGGCTGCCCCCTGTCCCCATTGCTTTACATACTGGTCATGGAACGCCTGGCAAACGCTCTTAGACTCAATCAATCTATCCATGGCCTCTCAATCGGCATGCAAATCCATAAAATGGGGTTATATGCTGACAACCTATTGTTATACCTTTCCAATCCACTGGTGGCCCTGCCTTCGGTGTTGCACGAATTTAAAATATTTGGGGGTCTATCCAATTACCGGGTAAATACAGGTCCACCGGTTTCCTGCTCCTCTGATATGATTTGCCCCCGACAGCGAGGCGTTGATCATAACCTAACATGGTGGCGACTTATATATTGTGTCTAGCTCAGGGATTTCATAACTGCCTATACCATGAGTGCCTTCTATGCTCTAAGGCCCGGACGTGCTATGTATCTGATTAATGAGACCGCGGGTTTTTGTGCTGTATGTATGTCTTTTTGTTTCTTTTATTGTATCCATGTTCTTTTGTCTTTGTAAAAAATTCAATAACAACTTATTTCTGAAAAAAAAAAAAAAATTATATTAAAGAATGGAAATGTTTCTTTCATAGCTGTGTTGTATAAGATAAGCAGTTGCTGCTCTGCATGCATTCCAATGGAATGCTAATAAATGCAAAATTAATGAAAAGGGACATATTTTACTTGGAATCATCATCACTAAATAACACATCATTTCTTAATAGAAGATTTATGGTATGGATCAGAAGAATATGGAAGTATTGTGCTTCATCTATCACCAGTTCTCCAGGCAGGACATCAAGCTGATTTGTCAGTGACAGTAACTGAACAAATCTGTGAGGCAGCTGACTCCTGTCCATCAATTCTGCCTCCCACAGCACTGTGCCTCCTTAATTTAATATTTGATCACCGGACATGTGCCAAAGTGTCCTATTTGCTGGAGACAGCTCTCAGGTGTGTGCAAGCATTATTGATCAACTCTTTGCCCAAATGCCTGCAAATAATCTAACATGCAGAGTAACAGCCAGATAAATAAATTATCTGAAGGATTTGGGCATGAAGATGTGACAGGCCAAGTCACCATGATCTTATTACTAAAACATAGAACCATCTATGAGAAAAGCATTTTACATCTTTCTGTAAATTGCATGGGTAGTGTGAAGCTTCTATCACCAGCAAGTAGAATAGGCTACTCTGATGGGTGGTCTAAGTAGCAAGGGAATTCACCAGAAGCCTCCCTCTAAGAGGTATGGATTTCATAGAATGTTACTCCTAGGTTCTGACATGGAGGCAGATAATACCTGGATTGATTAGTCAAAAGCCAAAAGAGTTAGGGAAAGTTGTGGCTAAGGAAGGCAACATTTGGGCACATGTACAGATCAGGGAAAGTGGTGTTTGGACAGGGTCATAGCACAAGCAATATGTACAGCAGAGGTAGACAAATGAACAACAGATTCCAGAAGTCAGGCTCGGATACTAACTAGAATAACAGCAACAATTACACACCAGTGAATCAAAGTGCAACAGTATGGTAATTAGAATTTATTTTTGCTACCTGGTGATATCACAGATATAGCATTAGGGATGAGTGAATGTGCAGGAAGTATATCGAACTAATCATAAATTCCAGAAGTTTAATCTGAGCCCCAATGAAGTGAATGGTGAGGTGAATAGATTCTGCCCATTTTCAAAGCTCATAGGGATTGTCAAACAAAGGTCATGGGGAGATGTACATAGCCACAGAGGACATGTACCAATGCAGAAAGAAATATGAAGAAATACCATTCCAGCTGAAAAATAAATCAGTCCTTCAAATTACATTAATTACAGGGATTTATATAGCGGTGACAATTTACGCAGCACTTTACCTAGTTGCACATTCACATCAGTCCCTACCCTCAAGGAGCTTACAATCTAAGGTCCCTATCTCACATGCATACATAGAGGGCCAACTTAGAGAGGAGCCAATTAACCTACCAACATGTCTTTGGAGTGTGGGAGGAAACCAGAGTACCCAGAGGAAACCCGTGCAAGCACAGGGAGAACATGCAAACTCCTTGCAGATAGTGCTGCAAGGCAGAAGCCCTAACCACTACGCCACTGTGCTGCCATATGCTTGGGAGATGCCTTTTAGCTGTATGCAGTGTTACCAAACAGTATGATTCTCACTGATAGTGATGGGCTGAACACACCTGAGTTTGGTACTAACAAGAACTTTAGAACAGGGAAAAAATTCTTACAAGAACTTAGAACTCAATGAAAGTCTATGGGACCAGAACTCGGAAAATCAAATGTCCCCATTTTGAAGGCTTATATGCAAGTTATTGGCCATAAAAAGAGTATGGGGAGTCGGGTACTGCCTTGAGGGACATGTATCAATGCAAAACACACTTTTAAAAAATACAGTTTTTAAAGGAGCTGTGATTTTAACATTGCTTAAAGTGAAGCAATAAAAATGAAACATTCCTTTAAATATCATGCCTGGGGGGTCCCCTTAAACTGCCTGTAAAGTGGCACATCTGTACAATGTATAGAACCTGCTGCAGCAAAAAGTGACATTTATAAAGAACAAATTGACATTTAAATTGCAGGTAATTGATTTTCCCTTAATCTTATAAACAACTGCTTGGGGAGGCAGCCTGTTTGAAGAGGTTACATATTAGGACACTCGGAACAAGGTTAGAGATTTGTGGGATAAATTCTGGTGCCTCTTATGCAGATGTTGGATGAAAGTAACAATAGGTGCTTTAAAACTGTTGCTTTAGTGTTGGTGGTGCCTTCACACCGTAACCCTTTAGAGGTATTCTTGACGAGTGCAGGATTGGACCCTGCTCTTAAAATTCAACTAATATATACCTGTCACACAGGTGTGGAAAATGGGCCTTTGTTGTGGGTGCCTCCACAGTGTAAAGATGCCCATACACCTTACGATAATCGGCCGATTTTCGTATGCGATCGCATTTTCGTCTGATATTCGTAAGGTTGATGGGCAGTGTACAACCGCAAATACTGTACAATCGATCGACTTTTGACTATCCAGCAGGTTAGAAAACTTTGGTCGATCATACGAGTTTCGCAAGGTTAATGGCGTTTTTCCGTATGTCAAAGTTCATACGATTAACACTGCTCATGCGGAAACGAAAATACGTGCGGTCGATTACCGCAATTCGTCCAGGTGTTTTAAAAAAAAATAAAGCTGATTGAACCTTGCGATAATTGGGACAGGATGGGCCCGCCGTCCAAAAATCGTACAACAGTTCGATCATCAGATGAAAAACTAATCACAAGGTGTATGAGTAGCTTAACCCCTCACAGTTACTCTTGATGGGTGCAGAAATGGGCCCTGCTGTACAAAAATCAGATTATATGCTCCTGTCACACACCTGTCTCCTTGTTGGCCTTTCAGACATGATGCAGGGCTTATTATAAAATTTTATTAGAGAATGTGGGATGGGAAATTGGTGCTTGGGTGCAATACTTTATCGAAGGTAGCGCTTGGTCCACTATAAACTGTTGCTTATTATGAAAAAAAATGAAAAAACAAAACGTTAAAAAAGAAAAAAAAATGGGAACACCAACGACGCAACAAAAGAATCTGCTGCTAAAAAAAAGTAAAAGTAATTTTAAAAAATAAAAAAAAGGTGAACCCCGGTGTCGCAGAAGGAGGAACATATTGCCACACGAAATGGGGAACAGCAATGAGGCAGCAAAAGAACCTGCTGCTGAAAGAAAAAGTAAAAATAATGAAGAAAAATAGAAAACAAAATGGGAACACCGGTGACACAGAAGGAGGAACACCAGTGACGCCACTTACACACCTGACCTGTGGTCAGATGCATTGATTTAGCCAATCAGGGCTCTGACAATGCACTGTGTGGTGCGCAATTCATTGCGAGGCAAGTGAACCGACCGCCGATGCCCTGATAGTTCTTGTGTATGCCGAACACAAGAACTAGCAATGTTTGATTGAGCCCATCTCTACTCACTGACAGAATCAGCAACACTGTATTCTGGTATTACCTATTTAGCATCTGTAATAGATGATTTTTTTATAGTTACATAGTATTTGAGGTTGAATAAAGACACATGTCCATCAAGTCCAACCTATTGTGTGTGTGTTTGTATAGATCCCTGAGTCATATGTATAACCCATTTGCTTGTTTTTTATCCCAAAGTGCATAACTTTGCATTTATCGACATTAAACTGGAGATTTTACTTTTTCAAAATTCAATTCCTGGCTTAAAGAGTAACTCAAATTGCCTATTTGTGATCAATGACCATTGCAAGAATTTTAACAAATTTTGCTGCAGATTCCTACCTTTTTCTGTTCTAAAGAAATTGCTTTTTGTTCCAGCATGTTCTTTGAACACTGATCCCTGAATGGGATTATAATTATTAATGGGATTATAGTACATTACAATCATCTGGTGGACTTTCTGTGTTGTAATGAGGAAAGTTGCAGTGTCGGTATCCATTTAGTAGTAATCAACCCTTAGGGAGTATCTTACCAAAAATGAAATTCCTATTGCAAGGGATGCCTGAAATGTTACTGTCAAAATCAGCCAGCCAATCACAAAGGCAGAACATGTCATTTCTGGGGGCATTTTGAACATAAAGTGTGTAGAGAACTCCTCCAGGTTATCATATTCCATTGATTATTTTTTTTACTGTTTTAGAAAATTACAACAGATGCAGTTTTAAAAGTAAGGTATTTTTTAATTGCACTAAATCATAAAAGTGCTTGTGTAGCAATTATATATGCTATATTCTTTTTTTTTTTACAATTTTTCCATATTTTATTTTGTTGAAAGCGTTTTCTTTTAAATACAGCAACAGAACCCAAATCTGATTCATTTTAATTTTAATTTTTTTTATTTTTAGGTAGTTTTTGCTGGGACACTTGCTTTTTTCTATAAGTAATGGGCCAGATTTGAGCTGTGGAAGTAGCAGCTACAATATATTTAAAAGCTATTAGATTTAGTTTACACTAAATGGTTTACACTACATAAAGCTAAAGCCCTCAAATTCAAATCGTTTGAAAAACAGTGGCAACACAGTTTCATATTATAGCTTGTGATATTATTTTTTATGCAATACCACACTGTATTGTCCAAAAAGTTTAATAAAACATCAACAGAGTGCACAAAAACACTACAAATCAAAATCTCACATTGCTGTGAGGAGGCAGTTTATGCTGAAATATAAATTATTGTGCCATATTTTAGAATCAGTAGGCAGACACAATGGTTGGAAAGCATGTAAGCTTGATTAGGAGCGTATTTTTTTGGAGGTAAATGCCTGAAATACGGTTCAGACTTTATGAACACAATATCAACCTTCTCACCAGGCTGCAATTTCACAGGCAGAGACCAGGTAGCATTTATCATGAAATAAAAACTATAGTGTATTATTTTAGAGACATCATCAGTTAGCTTTGGAGGACAAAAAAAATGTTTTATATTTTTCAGATTACATTTGAAGTACTATGGTACACACTGCATGCAAAGTATCTCAGCTATCTTTTGTAGACTTCAATGGCTAAACACCGTTTTAGTTTTATCTTTGGAGGAACAACATTTTAAACTGCATATTTGTTACATTAAAATAGAAAGAATATAGTATGCACTGCATACGCATTATTTCAACAATCTCTTCTAGGCCACATTGACTAAACCACATACCTTATTCAGAACTGTAGGACAATCAAAAGATTTAAGTTCATATTTTTCATATTAAAATAGAAATAATGTTGGAAGCAACCTAGGGTCCCAATTAGAAAGGACTGGGTCACAATAGTGACTGATATTATAGAGTCTGAGCAGCGAGTTGCCACTTGTATGTATGTATGTATGTATGTAAATGCAATACGTAGGTTACTTGTCTCCATTATAGTTCTTCCACTGACTTAATAACATCTGAGGATAGCCGGACTGTACCCTCATCTATCAAGTGACATGTTTATAATGCCTTAGCAATGCTATGCTGCCAAACTGTTTTGTGTAAGTAATTTCACTAAGCCACAGAGGGAGATATTTGACAGCAACATGGCTTTTTGTTGCAGTTCGTTTTGAAAAAGACATAGCCCTATTGCGATTATTATTGTTTGTGTTTCTATTTTTAATCTGTCACCTTGTTTGAGAGCACTCTGCAAAGTATGGTTTACACTATTCTGGCTAGATTGTTGCCCTATAGTACACAAGGAACTCACAGCATTAGCGTACTTGCTATTGTTTTTTATGTGCTTATTTTACCAAATACACAATATACAATAACAAATACAAAAAATGAGATTTGTACACATGATATGATGCATAGTTGTATATACAAGGTTATCTGTCTACATCTAAATAGATATGTATATGCAGTATTTCAACAATCTCTTGTAGACCTAATTGGCTAAACCACAACCTGCAGTTAGCTTAAAAGGACAAAAAGACTATCTGAAGTTTATATTTTCAGATTCAAATAGGAAAATATGGTACGCATTACATTTGTACCAGCTACTATGAACATAGCTTTTCAATAATCTTGAAGTTCTTACTGGCTAAACCACATCCCTCATTTAGCTTTGGAGGAATAATAAAATAGAAGGAATATGGTACACAGTGCATAGGCATTATTTCAATAATCTCTTGTAAGCATAACTGGCTAAACTACATCCCTCATTTAGCTTTCAAGGACAAAAAGACAACCTAAAATTTACATTTTTGAGATGAGATATATGGCACATGCTGCAAGCACTCTTTTTATTATTATTTTTTGTTTAGATTAAAATAGAAGTAATATGGTATTTGTTGCATACAATCTCTCACAGACCCTATTGGCTAAACCACAGCTTACTGGAACAAAAAAAACCCCATTGCAAGCTTATTTTTCAAATTAAGGTAGAAAGAATATTGCACACATTGAATATGCAGTTTTTCAACAATCTTTTGTAAGTATGTACAAAAATAGAAAAAAGGGGCTTTTAAGGCACCAAATCACACATTTGATTAAACCATTTTATTCTAAAGTTAAAAAACATTAAAAGATTTTACAAAATTGTCTTTTTCAGTTGCTTGTGATCTATAAGACTTAAGCTGTAACATAGATCAGCTACCACCTCCCGGGTCCCCCAAAAGAGAGGAAAAAGTCATATTTCACCACCCTAAATTGAAATCACGGAGTCTGAACTCTCAAATGTAGTGATTCCTCCAAATAGGGGGTCACCCAGTTCCTTAACGTGTTTCACTGTATGCTTTCTCAAGAAGAATAGGAGGTACTCTGTAGATTACAAACATCAATAAATATACAGTTTTTTACAATTCAACATTAGACAAGAGGGATATATACAGAACAGTGACCTCTCATTCATTATATTACACAGCAAGTAAGTACCTGATTACTGAGCCACGAAGAATAGATGAGCCAAGCCTCCAAGCAACGCCAGACCAGCACCACAACCGTAGCCCATAATGGGTTATGTGAGTGAATGAAAAGTCCCCTGTAGATCAAAAAAGTGCCTATCCAGACCTAGGAGGAATCAATAAATATGTGTCCATGCATATTTCCAAAACAGTGGCTCAAAGTTAATTCCACATCATTAATGGCATACTGCATGAAGACAGTGTCCCAAGGACACATGCATACCCACCTTATCTCCAATGTTATTACCCAAAAAAGGGGGGAGAGCATATCATAATAGGGAGACTAATCTCCTTATTTATGTAAACGAGATGAAAAAAAAGATAGATTTATGAGGCAAATGTAAGAAAGATATACTAAGAATGCAAACTAAAATATCCATCCAACTCAGGTAATAATACAAGAAAAATGCCCCAAAAGATAAAATTATCGGTACTACTTACTAAATCCACTCTAACTTTCCTCCAATCCTTCACATGAAGTTACATGAAGTTTTCGTCCATCCACTACTGCCCACCGCGCCAGAGCAGCAACATCTGACGTCAGCAGGCTTCATGGGTGCCTTTAACCCCACAGACATGGAGCCACAGCCAATCATGCCTGTACACTGATGGGACATGACCTGAACAGAAACCACGTCCAGGTCAGAGCCACTGACCAATAAGAGCATGATTGCAGTGACAGCCAGGGAACTCAGCCAATTCTCGCAACATCCTGCACTTCTAATCAAGGGGCCTATTCTATAGGCCAAAGCACACGGAGACCAGACAGTAGGGGTTTTTTTTCGAGAGATGTTCACACCTTCCGCTTCCAAGTACGTACCAACAAATCTGGAAATCTAAGTCCTGTAACTGGGTCTGAATTGTTGTCATCACGGAACTTTGACACCTTTGAGGTAATCAAAGATTTCAATTTATTTGCCAGAAACCTTTTGTTCAAGGTGAATTATGATAAATCATCAGAAGGAGAATTGTGATCTAATCAGAACCCTCGACATTGGCAAGGCTATACTATTCAAGATTCCAAAGCTTTGAAAGACCTGATGCAGCTTTGGAAGGAGGGGAATGTTGACGATACATTAGAGGAAAGGATAGGGGGAGTGATGGATCAACACTATGAATATTTCCCCCGGAGAGACACTGAAGTTTAAGAAAAAATCTCAGAAATGTTCTGTACTTCAACTTAATGCAAATATTTGGGCCTTCTTGAAGAGATTAAGCAATTCACCAAACCTAGGGGTGACCAGAGGAATTTATCCATGGCTCAGATGGAAGCATTTGAAAATTTGAGTAATAATCCTGATGTGACGATCAAAATGGCTGACAAAGGGGGAAACGTTGTACTGATGGATACTGACAGATACGAACAGATGTGTCTCAATATCCTAGAGAACAGGGACTGGTACCAAATAATAGGTAGTGACAGCATCGGGACCTTTCATGTAGAGTTCCTAGCCATTATATATGGGGCCTACACCAAGACTTTAATTGACAAACCTACCCTGGAATTTTTGGACGTTTAATTCCCCAGGACATCAACATTCTACAGTCTTTTTAAAATGTACAAAAGTCTTTCTGAACCGAAGGGTCGACCCATTGTCTCAGGACAAGGAAGTCTGACAGAAATGGCAATTTACTTAGTTGATACATACTTACACCCCATGCTTTGGCTTTACCTTCTTAACTCCAGGATACAACGGATCTCCTTAGGACCCTGGACAACATAGTTATTCCTCATAACTCCTGGCTTGTGACAATCGATGCCAAAGTCCTGTACTGTAGCATACCCCATCAAAGGGGAATTATGACTGTAAAAAGATTCTTACAAGAATGTCCCAATTCCACAAATGAATACAATCAGTTAATTTTGGATCTCTTGAGGTATATATTGACCCACAATGTGTTTTTGTTTGGTGAATCCCACTTCCTCCAGGTACAGGGGGTGGCGATGGGCACTTGTTGTGCTCTGTCCTACACCAACCTGTACCTGGGGGGGTGGGAAAGGGATGTTATTTTCAGATGAGGATATGATGCCACTACTGCCCAAGGTGGTGTTATGGCATTGCTCTATAGATTACATTTTCATGGTCTGGTCTGGTTCCAAGGAAGATTTAATATCGTCTATGGCATACCTGGGCCAAAATGATTATAATCTGAAATTCATTATGCATTGTGACGAAAAAATGTCCATTTCTCTGTTTAGGAAAACGACAGCAGGGAATACAATTCTCCAGCAGAGTATTCCTTTTGGGCAGTACTTGCGTCTGAGATGCAGCTGCTCTGAGTTAAAACATTTTGAAAAAGGAGGCACAACAGTTAAGAGACAGACTCAGGGCCCGCAGCTATAGCAAAAAGGCATATAACGAGCAAAAAATCCATCAAGAGAATTTTTATTATACACTAAAAAGGAAAAGAGGAATACTAGTGAAACCGTTAAACTAATTACCAGATTTTCACAACAGCACCAGACGATCTGCCAAATTATGGATAAACATTGGCATTTACTAACGGATGATCAGTAAATATGTAAGGAGCAAACCTGAAATGGCATTTAGAATGGCAAGATCACTTAAGGACCAGTTGACTTATAGTCATTTTTGCAGTAGACCTGTAACAACTGCCTCTGAAAGAGTTAAAATTGGCACTTTCAGATGTGGAACCTGTAGTTATTGTCCTTGGATTCATCAGGACAGACCCATTGTTTTGCCCAATTACCTGGACACCCAAATATGCTATAGATTGTATAATGACAGGGGTGACATACCTTATGCTATGTCAATGTGGGGCCTATTATGTAGGTAAAACTATTCATGATCATGTTTATTTGATTCATAGTGGAAAACTAACTACATCTATTAGTCGTCATGTCGGTCTATACCACAACTTTGATGCTACAGTAATTAAATTTTTTGGCCTTGAGCCAAAAAAACAGGAGGATCAGAGGGGTGGAGATCATGACAAAAAGAATCGAACTGGATATATAAACTTAAAGCTATGGTTTCACCAGGTTTGAATGAAATTGTAAGTTATAAGCCCTATTTGCCATGATGGGGGTTAATTGGTTAGTGCAGCCTTCTAAACTTAGGGACTTGTCCCATGTGGGCATTATTGTTCTCTTGTTATGAATGACAGTTCTCAGCCATGTATTGAATAATATATATTTTCTATATCTCTTATGTATGTTCATGTATATATAGTTTTTTTAGTATTTCTGTATAAATGTTTGATCTATTTGTATGAGATTGCGGATCAATTCAACAAATACATATCTTTATTGAGCATACAGATCTATACCTGACTGCTTTGGGGCAACTTTGGATTCTGAGTCATGTTTCCCGGCGATAACTTTCCCACGCCTTGCATTTGTGTCCACTGGGGTGTTGTAAACTGGTGCCTTTGCCTCTCTGTGGTCACCCGCTATATTCTAACAGTGGGACCACTTAACACAGGATAGACAGCCCCATTCTACTACCATGGGACAGGGGGGGGGTCTATCAGGGGAACATATTCCTGAACATGCCACTTATAGGTCTGGATCCTTGATTCTTTTTTTTCCAGCTTGCACACCATCTCCAAGGTTCAGGTAATCAGCTGAGTTCTCTAGCTGTCACTGCAATCATGCTCTGATTGGTCAGTGGCTCTGACTTGGACGTGGTCTCTGTTTAGGTCATGTCCCATCAGTGTACAGACGTAATTTTCTGTGGCCGCACATCTGAGGGGTTCAAGGTGCCTGTGAAGCCTGCTGACTTCAGATACTGCTACTGCTCTGGCACGGTGGGCATTTGTGGATGAACGAAAACTTCAAGTAAAGGATTGAAGGAAAGTTAGAGTGCATTTAGTAAGTACAAACGATAATGTTACCATTTGGGGTATTTTTCTTCTATTTTACTAGAACGCAAACTAAAATATCCGTCCAACTCAGGTTGGACGGATATTTTAGTTTGCGTTCATAGTATATCTTTCTTATATTTGCCTCATAGATCTCTCTTTTTTTTCATCTCATTTACACTAATAAGGAGATTGGTCTCCCTATTATGATATCCTTTCCCCCTTTTTCAGGTAATAACATTGGAGATAAGGTGGGTATACATGTGTCCTTGTGACCCTGTCTTGGTGCAGTATGATATTAATGATGTGGAATTAACTTTGAGCCACTGTTTTGGAAATATGCATGGACACATATTTATTGATTCCTCCTAGGTCTGGATAGGCACTTTTTTGATCTATAGGGGACTTTTCGTTCACTCACATAACCCCTTATGGGCTACACTTGTGGTGGTGCTGGTCTGGCTCATCTATTTTTTGTGTCTCAGTAATCAGGTACTTATTTGCTGTGTGATATAATACATGAGGGACCCCTGCTCTGTATATACCCCCCTTTTCTAATGTTGAACTGTAAAAAACTGTATATTTATTGATGTTTGTAATCTACGAGTACCTCCTATTTGTCACGGATCGGGACTCACGGGTAAGAACTGGAGTCAGGTATGTGGACCCTTTCCTCTACACTGGCAAGGATACTTAGAGAAAAGGGCCCAAGCAGTGTAGGCTGACGACTCCCAGAGCTGGAGTACAAGCAGGGAACAGAGCAGGGGAACTTAATGAGGCAGTGGAAGTCAGTTTAAGCTGGAAGTTCTAATACATCATATATCTAAGGCAGGGTGCTGCAATGCTGAGTAGGTGGCATGGGGTCCCCCAGGATGTGGAATCTAAGGGCCAGCCAGTATTCACCAGAGGAGATGGGCTTGGCTGCGTGCTGTCCCCAGGTCACAATCCCTAGGTCCACCCAACTCACCTAACAGGTACAGTGTACAAATCAAAGGTTAGGGACAGGCTGAAGACTTCCAGGGACAAAGCAAAGCACAGGGTCTACCCAGTCTACTGTAGACAGGGATTTTTCAAGGACAAAAGCAAAGCACAGGGCAGACTCTAGACAGGGATTTCCAAGGACGAAAGCGAAGCACAGGGCAGCCTGCAGACAGGGATTTTCAAGGACAAAAGCGTAGCACAGGGCAGCCTGTAGACAGGGATTTCCAAGTACAAAAGCGAAGCACATGGCAGCCTGTAGACTTGGATTTCCAAGGACAAGCCAAAGGTTCAGTACACGGAAAACTTCCAGGAATTCAGGGTAAATCACAAATGGGGGACTCGCAACTAGCTTGGGAAAGTGTTGCTCGGGCCACGTGCCGTTTGCTGCCCTGAGTTTAAATAGAGACAGGAAGAGGGAGGATCCACAGGATTGGCCACATGCGGACTGCACTGATTGGCCGAAAAGCTGTATAAGAAACAGCAGGAGAGGTCGGCCGACGCCTAAAGCTGCCAGACTAGTGCAAGTGTAAGTCAGGTTCAGAGCACATGCCTGGAGGACTACAAGCACCAGCACTGCCCTGCATGCCTGCAGAACCAGGGGTAAGAGGTATGTATATACTTGTAGAACTACAAGTAACCGCTCAATTGCAAGTCTGCAGCTGATCTGTGACACTATTCTTCTTGAGAAAGCATACAGCTAAAGCGTTGAGGATATGGGTGACCCCCCCAATTGGAGGAATCACTACATTTGAGAGTTCAAACTCCATGATTTCAATTTAGGGTGGTAATATATGACATTTTCCTCCCTTTTGGGGGACCCGGGAGGTGGTAGCTGATCTATGTTAGAGGTTAAGCCTTATGCATCACAAGTAACTGAAATTGACAATTGTAAAATCTTTTTTTAAAGGAGTCCTCAATCTCTTTTTCTGCAGCCCCTGTTATGAACTGTGGATATAGCAGGAGTCCACAATCATGAATGAACAGGAAGTGATTTATAGCACTTCCTGTTCATTCATAATTGGCGACACAATAAACATACTACGTCCTCAATTATTTACAAGCACTCAGCGATGTACTGAGCGCTTGTACTCCACTCTCAATCCTGACTCGCTGTCACATGAGCCTCCTGTGACACGGTTGACAGCTGATGGGCTCGGCCTCCTGTGACAGTTAATAACTGTCTCATCCCCACACCGCGAGAGGAGAGCTCAGCCTCCTGTGACAGCGCTGACAGCGTTCTCCTCCCCACCCCTGCTTGGCTTTTGAAAGTTCCCCACCCCCGCTGGGACACAGAGCAGCTCCCAACGAGGAGGAAAGAAACTAGGGATGCACGGCATTTTCTTCTAAAAAAATTGTACTTTCTGCAATTTGCCTAAAGTACCATTTTCGGCTGATATGTTTCGGCAGACGAAATTTCGCTGCAACCCTAGTTTATATTTTTCACAATAAAATAGAAGGAATATGGTACATAGTATATAGGGATTACTGTAATGATTTCTTGTGGGTCTCACTGGCTAACCTAGATCCTCACGTTATCTTTGGAAAACACAACAGCTGTTTAAAGTTTATATTTTCTGATTAAAATAGAAGTAATATAGTACACACTGCATGTGTGAGGGTGCCATGTTTATTGGGAAAATTTGAGAAATTTAAAGGTGAACAGTATTTTTAGATTCTAGCCAGCTCACTCACACTCTATTAAATATTAAATTGTTTGCTTCTACTTGCAAAGGTGGCTTTATATAGATTGAATGAAGAGTTGACCAGGGTCTCCAAAGCATGGAAGGTCGGAGGGGCCGGTTTCTTCCAAATCAGTATAAGGTGCTTTCTAGCATAATAAAAGAGTAAGGTCAGAAAAGTTATTGCTGCCGTCATATGGGTCAAACTCTCCACCAATTCCAAAAGACAAGCCTCAAGGTCCAGCTACAAGGGAATATTAGTTATGTTGGACACTGTATTATCACCTCTTGCCTACAACTAGGTTAACTGTAGGATATCTAAACAAATACTAAGAAGTTGCACCCCCCCCCCCATTCCATAACACATTAGAAATTAGTCTATCCACACTTTTAAACACTGTCCGTGTCACCCACACTGGGAAATTCTGTAGTACATAAAGGAGAAAAGGAAGAAGTTTCATTTTGATTAGATCAACTGTTGTCAGGGCTGGAGTAATGGGCCAGGTGTGGAGCCCCTTGGCAGGAACGAACAAAGTCCAAAAATTGCAGTACAAAAGGATAATCCAATCGGGGAGTCAGGTCCAGTTCCGGGTCGTGGCGGGCAGCAGAAATCGTAGTCGAAGGGTCAAGCAAAAGGGTCGGTAGCCGGGAAGTCAAATCAAACAACAGGTTCACAGGAGGGAGCTGGGTGTTCACCATGAGGTAGAATAACTCAGCAATGAGTCAAGGCTCTGACCAGCTTTAAATACACAGGGAACCCAGTACCGCCCCCTGGCTGCCAAGGCAACCAGGAAGCTTCCCCTGTCAGAGTCCAATCACAAGGCTGAGGGCAAGTGGTGAAGGCTGAAGTCCTCCCCCAGCCTGAGTAGCACCTGTGGCATGGAATGGCGCGCACGCACTATGCTCGTTCGTCCGCGCGTGCGCACGCGGCCTGCGTACCGCGCACCCGGGTTGCGACCTGCGCACGCGCACTGGCCACACCAGCGTCAGATGCCCTGCCAGGGGGAGGAGGAGGAGCTACCCGTGCCCGATGCCCGCGCCTGCGAACCTGACAAGAAACGGCCCCCCTGGGTCCCTGACAACTGTTCCGATAAGAGACAAGGGTAGATATATAAAACTTTTCACCATCTGTAACAGAGCAGAGGGCAGCAACTGTAGGGGAGTGGGGAAGAATTTGTGACTTACCCCAATAGAACACCAATCCAGAGTACTTAGAAAGGGTAGTCAAAATATGCAAGGACTCACTGAAGGAAGGACCCATGTCTTCCAAAATAATACCAAATCATCAGCATAAACAGCTGTCTTTTCTTCTAGACTGTCAAAACTCTATCTTCCAAATAATGGGGATCTATGAAGGGCAAGAGACAAAGGTTCAATCACAAGTGCAAAAAGGCCAAGCGACAGAGGGTTACCCCTGTCATGTACCCCTAAAAACTGGAAAGCTAGGAGATAAAGTAGATCCTATTTTGATAGCGGCCTGTGCGTGCCTATAAGGAATATAAATCCATTTACACATTTACAAAAGTTGGGTCCGAATCCCATTTTATCCAGGACCACATGGATATATCCCCAATCAACCAAATCAAAGGCTTTCTCCAGGTATAAAGAAACAAGGGCCCTAGAACCTGAGTTAGCATGCAAAATCGGAGTATTGGTACTACCGTAGCCTAGTAACATAGTATTTGAGGTTGAATAAAGACATAAGTCCATCAAGTTCAACCTATTGCATGTATGTATATGGTTCTGCTGGTGTGTGCGTGTGCATGGGTCCCTGTGTGATCTTGTTCTTAAGAGTACCTGTACCCCTGTATATTACGCTCCCTAAGGAAATCGTCCAAAAGCTTCTTGAACGATTCCACACTCTTAGTATGAATGTTTATCCTCCTGAGGTTAGCATCAGTAGATTTATGTGGGATAAAGCCTGTCTGGTCTGGAGAGATTAAGTGGGATAAAACTTTGGAGAGCCTTGTTGCTAATATTTTGGTGAGAATTTTCAAATCCATATTAAGGAGGCATATAGGGCTGTAAGAGGCACTCTAAAGGGTATCTTTATGAGATTTACCTATCAACACAATATGTGCCTTATAAAAGGATGAGGGGAGGGTGTCCTGAGCAAAACAGTCAGAATATAAAGATAAAAGCCTTGGGGCCAGATCTTGAGCATGATTCTTGTACCATTCAGCCGAAGGCTATCAGGCCCAAGTGATTTAACATTGGGGAAGGAGCTAATAGCTCAAAGTATTTCCACAGTGAAATCCCCCTCCGAGGAGACCCTCTCAATGTCAGCCAACTGAGACTGCTCTAAACCATTGAAGAGAGTATGTAGACAATCAAGATCATACTCAAGAATTTGGTATAAATAGGTACAAATTCCAGTAAAATGGCAGCTGGGTTAATCAGCAAAGAACCCCCCAAGGAATGTACACAGGGAAACACCAAATTTACCCTCTGCTTTGCTACAAGCATAACCAATAGTTTACTGTTTTTATCCCCTTTTTCAAACAATCCTCAGAGCTCGACCTGCATTTACAGTGTGCCAGATTCTGGTGATGTAGTAATAATGGCCATCTAGCTGTGTGCAGGTCATGCAGCGTACTAGCATTTGGATTATCCACATATGCATCAGCACAAGCTTTTTCCCTATCCTGCAAATATTCCAACTCCAATCAGTGAGGTTTTCTAATTGATTTTATTGCTGAAATATACTCATCACATGTGGCTGCCTTAAAAGCATCCCAGACTATCAGAGCAGGAGCAGAGTCATCATTAACTAACCAAAAGGTGTCAAAATAGGTCTGAATAAGGGTCTCAACTGCAGGCTCTGAAACCCACCTGGGTGCCAAGCACCAGCACATCGAACTAGATTTAGGCAGAACATTCAGTGAATTACATTAAGGAAAGTGATTTGAAATACACCCAGCTAGATATGTGGCATCTGTGACAAAAGGAAGCATATAATTATTAGCAAAGGTGAAGTCAACCCACAAGGAAGAGACTGAGACATGGGAGAGGTAAGAATATTGTTTTGTCAGTGGGTGTTTCCAATGCTAGATCTCAGTAAAACCAGCAGCTTTTGTTCGGTTGTCTATTAGGGTTGGAGGAGTCTAATGAGTAGTCCAGACTATTGTTGAAATCTCCCACTAGAAGAACTTTAACAGGTGACAGAGGAGCAAGTTTCTCTAAGATGGTGCACAATACTGAGCTCTGAAAAGTGTGTGTGGGGGGGCATAAACATTAACAAAGGATATCTGGACTGGAAATTCAACCACAATCACCACATATCTGTCTTCAGGATCTGAAAACACATTATGTACAGTGCAAGTAAAGTTTATGTGCAAAAGAATAAAAATCCCTCTAGTATAAGAGAAAGTATGTTATTCCAGAGGAGGTAAGTTTCTTAGAGAAACACTACCCGTGGGTTATAGTTACATAGTTACATAGTATTTGAGGTTGAATAAAGACATTAGTCCATCAAGTCCAACCTATTAGGATCTCAATTATGGGATCTAAGAAATTGGAAGCCATCTTGAATTCAGAATTTAACCCCTAGACATTCCAGGATACAAGCAGGAAATATTAATTATTAATTACACACAGAGCTAATTTCACCTTGAAGCACCATTCAAGTATTCTGACAGAGCCTGCCAGCAGCCGCTGACAGAATACAAAGCTCACAGAAGGGAATTCGTCCATCCATGCTGTTCTGTGTGGATGGAGGAATCTGTTATATTTTGTTTGTTAAGTCTGCAGATTGAATGAAGAAAATATAATGGTATATAGCAGATTTTAGTCATAAGTATTCTAGAGAGTTATAAAAACAGAAGGGGGCAGTTTGGAGTCTGAATCTAAGAGAGCCATACACAGCAGGGGAGGACCATGTCCAAAAATCCTAAAAAGACAAACAACAAAAAACAGCATGAAAAAATAATCCCATCAATCTTCCTGCCAGAAAATCAATCAAAAAATAGAGAGGGTTATTCACTCAGCTGCCAAAGGCAGCCGAGTGAATAACCGAGCTGAAGTGAAATGAGCCAAATGGCGTTTGGCTATTCACTTCGACCCTGTACATTGGCTAAAATCAGCCGTACATCGGCTGCCTTCGGTCATCTGAACATGCTCAGCATGTTCAGCTGAGCCGAAGTGAAGAAGCCGTTTCACACCTGGGTCGGCTGAGCCAAACCTCAGGCAGTTCACTTGCTGCCGTTCGCCTCTATTCTCATAGGGGCCGAACGTCAATGAGTAAATAGCCGAATGCCACCGAGCGGCATTCAACACGGTTGATCTGCTCGCTAATGCTGAGTTAGCGAGCAGAATTTAAAAATGCAAACAAAAGAGAAAACAAATTATAGAAAATAATTTTTAAAAAATGTTAGAAAAATGATTTAATAAAATGTAAAGGAAAGAAAAAAAAACAGCGTGGGGTACCCCTCTCGAACCATACCAGACCCTTTAGGTCTGGTAGGAATGTTAGGAGGGACCCCAATTTAAAAACAACGCGTGGAGTTCCCCCCCAAAGTCATACCAGGCCCTTTAGGTCCGGTAGGAATTTTAAGAAGGAAAAAAATATATGTGCTGCCTTGTTAAGGACAAGGCTGCCAAAGAGACCACAATTTCGACCAGGGGGGTCAAACACTTATCAAAAAATACCTCATTAGTCCATGCCTAAAATTTACAAGGTATACATGTAATATCGTACACCGCACCACAATATCTCAGAATAAAATTGACACCATTATCACATACATACAACTCTGTCATACTGCTTAACCTCACTACTCATATTGCATTATGATAAACAGAATCAAAGATTCATGTGTTGATGAACCATCATCATAATTCACTGCATGCTGAAGATGTTCAAATCGTATAATTTCAAGCAATAGCTTATACCATGAATCAAAAGCTATACCTAGATTCTTTTGTCAGACAATGTAGAAAACTCAATCATCTAGCAAAGGAGATGTACGATTTCAGCTTATCAGTTGAGGATATCTGTCAGTTTGTTATTGTTTTCAGAGTTGTATATTTCATCTGATACTTAATAAACTCTTCTTTGCTTCTCTCAAATCGAAACAGTCCTCCAAGACCAGCCTCTATTACCACATTCACATTGTATACATTCATGAGTCACAACTCAGTTGTTTCATCAGTATTGCTTTCACTATGCAACAAATGCATAGTCAATCTCTTATGCATGGACAATCTTCACAGGTGTTAAGTCAATGGCCATACTATACCCTCTCATTAGGGCTGCTGGCCATCAATTTTTCCCGACAAATACACACCCACACAGTCTCTAATGTGAAATGATCATCCAGACAGTTCATAAGTAAGACATTTGTTTACTCACGGATCTTCTGTATATGTCTTACAATTACCGATAATCACAGGTGATAGTACGTCAGCATGCAGGGTCTGTAGCACAGCTGTTTAGGAGTATGATGTTTAATGTCCTGCTATGATCGCCAGCTCTTCCCGGCTTAAAATGTATTGCAGGACTCTCAATTAGTATTTAACCCTTTACTTGTATCTGAGATATTGTGGTCCGGTGTAGGGTATTATATGTACTGTATACCTTGTAAATTTTAGACATGGACTAATAAAGTAATTTTTGATATTTTTGATAAGTGTTTGACCCCCCTGGTTGAAATTGTGGTCTCTTTGGCAGCCTTGTCCTTAACATGGTAGCACATATATTTTTTGCAGACAATTGTGTTAGTCCACAGATCGGAGGAGTCTCCCTTTTCTAATAATTTAAATATACACATTATATGATCATTTCTGGGGATCCTTCTTACTAAGCTCAGTTAGTTACATTGACCAGTTCTTGGTCTGTTCTTGAAAAACACCCGGTATAGTTATTAGAAGTTGATTAATTAAATAAACCAACACCGCACTGGTATCTCATTTTTGGTTGCACAAATTTACTATCAATATGGCATAAACTTTAGGAGTAGACATAGACAAGGAAGATATTATAGAAGTAAGGATAGAGTAGGAGAAGAAAACCCAACAAGTGGGAGTGAAAGAGAAAATAAAAAAAAAATCTGTACGTTTTTTTAGACGAGGAAGAGAATACACCAATAGTAAAACCAATGGGTGTACGTCGTATATATAAACTATTAGGAAACATAATAATTGGACGAGGGTGGGGGGAGCTTATATGTGAGATAGAGAGAGGGGAGGAATGGAGTTGGACAGATAAGGTTGCAGAGGAGGTAGAAACCTCTTTCTCTTTTCAAAGAGACATACCGGGTAAGGTTAAGGGGGGAGGGAGCAATATGATGGTGAAAGCAACAGCTCAGGGAGGAGTAAATGGTAATAAGAGTGCATTTATGAATGGAATAAGTAGCTGATTAGGTGATGGTGTGGGTTCGGTCCATTTGCTTTGGTCACCCACCGTAATAGGAAGCCGATATTATCTGTAAAGGCTCAAAATAGGTGGGAGCCAAAACTTTTTAGGTAGTAAGAATGTTGGGTATGAGAGAGGTAGGGATGGATTGTGGAATTTTGGGGTTTTTTTTGTCTTGTTTTGCTGTTTGGGGTAGGAGAAGCAAGTACATTGAGAAGGAGCCTGGAAAAGGCGCAGTAGAAATAAGAATTGACTATTCATATAATTACTAGTCTTTGATTGGGTTCTCTTAATGTAAGAGGTATGAATGTACCACAAAAATTATCCCAAATCTTGTATGATATGCATAAACAGAGAGTGGGACTATTATATCTTCAAGAAACACATTTCAAGGATTCATGTGTCCCTAAAATAACTATGAGATATTATTGTAAGTGGTATTTGAGTAATTTCTCTCTGAGCAAGTCGAGGGAAGTAGCGATAGGTTTTCATAATTCAATCCCAGTGACAGACCTACAGGAACTAATTGATGGAGAGGGATGATATCTTTTTGTAAAATGTAAAATATATGGTAAGCAATATACACTGGCAAATGTTTTTTTTACCAAACCATGGCCAAGTGAGGGCACTGCTTAGGATATTGAATTGTCTGAGTAACTTTATGGAAGGTATAGTAATATTGGGAGGGGACTTATCAATGGACCCTGATATAGATACATTAAAGGGAGTAGGCTATATCCCCCTTTCCCAACTTAATAGACTAAAACATTGTCTCCATGAGTTACAGTTGGTAGATGTTTGGCGCGTGCTTAACCCTAAAGTGAGGGACTATACATGTCATTCTTTGACCCACTTCTCTTACAGTCGAATAGATTATTTTCTTGTCTCACATCGTTTAGTGAGCTGGCTCCCACAAGCACACATAGGTGTGCAAATATGGTCCGACCACTCTCCCATTTTTTGTACAATAGCAACCCCATATACATTGAAATCACATGCAACATGGAAATTAAATGAGACGTTACTACAAGACTCAGTTACGAGACAGGTGGTCACCCAGATGATCACAAATTTTGTAACTGACCATGAACATGATACCACAATACCCCCAATAAAATGGGAAGCCCTGAAATGTGTTTTTCGGGGGACCCTGATTTCACATGGGGCTCGATTAAAAAAAAAAGAGAAACAAAGCTATTGGAACCTTATTAGAGGAAATATATCAATTGGAGTGCCAACATAAAAGTAATGGGGATACTGAGGTTTTTCAAGAATTACAACAAAAAAGGGTAGAGTTACATCAAAAACTAGATTTAGTCTATCAACAGTACAAAGCTGTTCTCAATGTACTATGTATGAATTTGGTAATAAGAGTAGTAGATCACTTGCACAATCTATTAGAAGCAAACAAGGGAGTACTTATATCTCTAAAATTTGTGGTCCAAAGCAGGCTATGGTTCATACTTCAGAGAAGATCGCAGAAGTGTTTTTTAAGTATTATACTGATCTATACAATATAGGAAAGGGGAAATCTATAAATGAGAGGGGAACAGAAAAAGGACTGAAGTTAAAATGATTACCACCATAGAAAAAAGAACTACAGAATTGGGAAAGAAATCAAATGTGATACCGTCGCTCAAAAATAATAAATATATTCGTCTGTTTATGGAATTGGTTCAGAAGGATTCAGAACTGATTGGACAGTAAAAAATGCATATAATATTACAAAAGGGGTGAGAATAGCATTAAAGGAATTGAAAAGTACCCCAGTTATAGTGATAAAAAGGAGTGACAAAGGGGGCAATGTAGTTCTCCTGTCAGAGGAAATGTATGGAACAGAGGTAAAATATTTACTAAGTGATTCACAGACATATTGTAGGATAAAATAATCCCCATTTAACAGATTAAAATGCAATTTTAATTTAGAAATGGCTAAGAAGCGGGATTAGTATCCAATAAAGAATTTAGATATTTGCGAATTGAATGGTTTAACATCTCTATATTTTATATAATCCCCAAGATCCACAAAAAGAAGAAGAATCCCCACCCGGCAGACCAATTGTATCCGCCATAGGGGGCCCCTTGGAAAATATGGGGAAATATGTTGATAAATTACTAAAAGATATGGTTGTTCAACTGCCCTCCTATGTGAGGGACAGAGGAGATGTCCTAGAAAAGATAACTGAGGTCCAAATAGAGGAAGGGTCCCTATTAGTAAGTATAGATGCAGAATCTCTTTATACATCAATTCCTCATGATTGGGGTATGAAGGCAGCCATGCATTTCTTGGAGATGCATTATCCAGGGGCTGGACCATAAAATGAATTCATAGTGGAACTCTTGGAATTTGCCCTCTTAAATAATTTTGTTTCAACTCGGTAGTTCATATTATAGACAGATAAAAGGTACTCCGATGGGAGAAAGAAATATCAAATTAACACATGTACTAAGTGAATCAGCGATATCCTTTTTGAATCTTAAAATATCAGTAAAGGAAAGTAAATTAGTGACAAAAACTTTTAGAAAAGAGACAGCAGCAAATACATTGCTCTGTGCGAGTAGTCAAAATCCTAGACACATGATACAGGGCATTCTGACGCGTCAATTGCTAAGGATTAAACGGAATTGTACAATGATAAGTGGTTACAAAGAGGAATCAAAATCCTTGTATCAGAGGTTTAAGGGGAGCGGCTACTCGCACAGAGTATTAAAGAGAAGAAAGGTAAGATTCAAGGACAAACAAGGGTACAAATTCTAACCAATGAAGGGATTGAAACAAAACAAGATCAGGAAACATCAGTTCGAATGATCACACCATTTGGATTGAACTGGGGGAATTTAAGAATGATTTTGAGAAAACACTGGCATGTACTACAGCTATGTCCAACCTTGGTGAAAATAGTGGGCTCTTCTCCACAATTGTTAGCATGTAGAGATCGAAATTTAAGAGACCACCTTGTTAAGTCAGAATATGTACCTAGTACACAGAAGACATGGCAACATGACCATTAGAGAGTTAAAGGAATGTATGCGTGTGGCAAGTGCCAAGTATAGCCATATATTGATAAGTCAAACTCTTTTTGTAGCTCAGATGGTACAAAGAACTATAAAATTGCAATTCATAAACTGTTCAACTGAAAAAGTGGTCTGACAATTAGAGTGTCCTTTTAAAAACTTTACATTGGAAAGACAAAACGACAGTTGCGTGTTCGTATTGAGGAACATATGAGAGACATTAAAAGTAAGGAAGAAGAAAGCCCTATCGCCCAACATTTTGCAGAACCTCATAATGGCCAATTTAAAGGTCTGCAGGTGAAGGGAATCTATGTACTAAATCTATCCATAAGATAGACTTTGATACTGTGCTTCAACAAAAAGAAAAATTTAGGTCTACAAACTGAACACTCTTGCCCCACAAGGTCTGAATGTAGAATTTGATCTACAAATGTTTCTTTAAGGTATTCAGACAAATATAGATAAGTTCTAGTTGATTGCAAGCATCTTTTTAAATGATATAGAAGAGTACACATATGAACCTGTGATTATGGAACAAGTAAAGGCTTAAATACTAATTGAAAGTCCTGCAATACGTTTTAAGCAGGCAAGAGCTTTCCCCAATCTACGTCCTGACGAAGCCCCGCAGTGGGAGGAGCGAAATGTGTAGACGTTCGTTCCTGCATCTGCCCACCTACACTTCATCACGCTAGAGGAACACCATCCATTATGGCGATCATAGCAGGAAATTGAACATCATACTCCTAAACAGCTCTGCTACAGACCCTGCATGCAGAAGCACTATGAACTGTGATTGCCGGTAATATACCGAAGATCCGTGAGTAAACAAATGTCTTACTTATGAACTGTCTGCATGATTAATTCACATTAGAGACTGTGTGACGGGGGAATTTGTGGGGGAAAATTTTATTGCCAGGAGCCCTAATATGAGGGTATTGTATGGCCACCGACTTAACACCTGTGAAGATCATCCATGCATAGTGAAAGCAATACTGATGAAACAACTGAGTTGTGACTCACGCATGTATATAAAGTATCCATGGGATTTGTCACATTGTGGTAATAGAGGCTGGTTTTGGAAGAGTTCATTAAGTATCAAATGAAATATACAACTGTGAAAACAATAACGACAGTTATCCTCAAATGATAAGTAAAAATCCTACATCTCCTTTGCTAGATGATTGAGCTTTCTACATTGTCTGACAAAAGAATCCATGTATAGGTTTTGATTCATGGTATAAGCTATTGCTTGAAATTATACTATTTGAACATCTTCAGGTGCTGTTAGCATGTGCTGAATTATGATGGTTCCTCAACAGATTGATGAATCTTTGATTCTGTTTATCATAATGCAATACGAGTAGTGAGGTTAACCAGTATGAGAGAGTTGTATGTATGTTAAGGATGGGCTGCATGTTCGAGTCGAACATAGGTTCGACTCGAACATAGCATGTTCTAGCGTTCGCAGAACGCCGAACATTACGGGATGTCTGCGGTCTGTTCGACGGCGGCACATCCCACAATGCACTGCGACATCGGCAAACGGTCATTGGCTACAGTCTTGCACCTGACTGCTGTTTTTCTTTTTAAATGTCACTTTTTGCTGCAGCAGGTTCTATGCATCCTACAGATCCACCACTTCATAGGCAGGTTATGGGGACCCCCCAGGCACGATATTTGAAGGAGTTTTTCATTTTTACTCTTACCCTGTAAATCATGTAAAAATCACTGTTCCTTTAAAAAATATATTTTTTGTTTTTTTTTGTTTTAAATTTCATTGATTCCTGTCATTCAGGGCACTACCCGGATCCCCATACACTTTTTATGGCCAATAAATTGCATATAAGGCTACAAAATGGGGACCTTTAATTTTCTGAGTTCTACCCCCATAGACTTGCATTGAGTTCTAAGTTCGAGTTAGAACTTTTTCCATGTTCGAAAGTTCGAGTTAGAACCGAACACGGGGGTGTTCGGCTCATCACTAATGTATGTCACAACAATGTCAATTTCTAGTGCGATGAAGGGTATTATATGTATACCTTGTAAACTTTAAACATGGACTAATAAAGTATTTTTTGATAAGTGCTTGACCCCCTGGTTGAAACTGTGGTCTTTTTGGCAGCCTTGTCCTTAACAAGGTAGCACATATATTTTTTGCAGACAATTGTGTTAGTCCACAGATCGGAGGAGTCTCCCTTTTCTAACAATTTAAATCTACACATATATGATAATTCCCAGATATCCTTCTTAATAAGCTGAGTATTTTAAGGAGTAACCCCCCTAAAAAATTGGGGGGGAAGTGGGGTCCCCCTAAAATTCCTAACCAGACCCTCAATCCGAGCACAGGCCTGGCAGGGAAGGCCTGCCATGCTCGCTAACCCCCCCCCACCATACCAGGCCACATGCCCTCAGCACTGGGAGGGTGCTTTTGCAGGGTACCCCCTGGAAAAGCATGTTGTCCCCATGCCGATGGGGACAAGAGCCTCTTCCCCACAAGCCCCGGGTACCCCCTTAATAAAAGGGGATCCATCAGCACCCCACCCTTGTGAATGAGTAAGAGGTACTTGTACCCCTACTCATTCACTAAAGTTAAATAAAAATAAGCACACCAGACTTTTGAAAAAAAATCCTGTAATTGAAAAAAAAACACAACAAAGATTGTAGATAAAAAAAAATATATCACAAAAATTGATCCATCGGCTTAATCCTAAGATCAATCACGATGTCCAGCGTTGTCCACGACGATGATGACTCATCGAAATTGCAAAAAAACGCCATCCACTGACCCGTCTGCATGCGACAAACTACCGCCGCAAAATGACATTCTGACAGATGACGGCTAAATATAAACAATTGGGCAGAGCTAGCGGTGACATCACCACTAGCTCCAACCACCCGTTTACATTTGTCTGGCATCTGTCAGGGTCTTCCCGCAGGTACCGGCCAAATCAAAACAACTGGGAGGAGCCAGCAGTGATGTCACTTAATGACAGCCCTGTGTCCTCAAACAACCCAGTTGCAGCCCAGTTGTTTACAGTTGCAGGGAGAATGGTCTGCTTAACCGCTCACCCACTTTGGCTGTGACTTCGGCTCCGCTGAGCCGAAGCATATGTATTCAGCTCGGCTGCCTTTGACTGCTGTAGGGGCTATTGTGAATAGCCCCTACAGCAGCCCTTCAGTTCGGCTAAACCATAGTGATCTTACGGCTGGCTCCGACCACTTTCAGAGAGATCAGCGTCCCTGGTTACCTGCTAACAGAGCCGCCGGACAATAGGAAACTATTCGGCGAAGCTAGCTGTCACTGCTAGCTCCGCACAATCGTTTTCTATTTACTTTTTTTTTACTTTAAGTGCACGGCTGAAATCAGCCGTACCAGCCTGAAGTGAATAGCCGAACAGTGTTCGGCTCACTTCACTTCAGATCGGTCATTCACTCAGCTGCCCTCGGCAGCTTCGTGAATAGACCCCTAAATATACTTCATCCATGGCCACCCCATTTGCCTAAATCTATGCTTACTTGCCTATAAAGAGTAAGTTGTTATATATGACTTATTTGGTCTTTAATAAATCTACGCTAGCTGTTACTTATGATATTGTTTTGTAACAGATACTGTTGTATGTGGTCCACTAGCAAACCCTAAAATATTTTCCCTATAAAAGAAGTTAAAGAGTATTAAAACCCGAAAACAAAATGTTAATATTTTGCAGCTTACCAGTCCTTCGATTATGTATCTGCATACATTTTCTTTTTTTCAGGCTTTTTTTACCTTTTCCATGGTTGTCACCAGGCTGTACTTCAAGCATGTCTTGCTCTCTTCATCTTCATTACATGGGGGTGATGGGATTAGTAGTTTGCAGAAAAAAGGTAGCATTGTACGTTCAGACTTTAGTCTGAAATATTAAAATGAATGCAACTACCAAATCTAAGAATTGGTAAGCTGCAATATAGTACATTTTTTGTTCTTGGGTTTAGTTATTTTTTAACACTGTCACCTATAATTGTGGTGAGCAATGTTAATCGAGCATGCCATACATTTTGAGAGAAAATGTAACTCTGTGGCTGCCATACTCATACAGCCATATTGATTACCTGTGTGCTAACAGGAAAAAAATTACTAAAGCTTAAAGCATATCAAAACCCAAAAA